>NC_058403.1:83703430-83908701 GCF_002201575.2 Neomonachus schauinslandi | reverse complement strand
AAAGAAAGAAAGAAAGAAAGAAAGAAAGAAAGAAAGAAAGAAAGAAAAGAAAGAAAGAAAGAAAGAAAGAAAGGAAAAAAAGAAAATATTGGCAGGGTGCCTCGGTCGCTTAGTCAGTTAAGCTGCTGGTTCTTGATTTCAGCTCAGATCATGATCTCAGGGTCCTGGGGGCTCTCAGTGGGGAGTCTGCCTGAGATTCTCTACCTCTTCCTCTGCCCCTCCCCACACTAGTGCACTCTCTTGATCTCTCTCTAAAATAAAAAAAATAAATAAATCTTTAAAAAAAAAGTACTGGCAGGGGCGCTGGGTGGCTCACTCGGTTAAGCACCTGCCTTTGGCTCGGGTGTTGATCTCAGGGTCCTGGGATCGAGCCCCGCATTGGGCTGCCTGCTCAGTGGGGAGTCTGCCTCTCCCTCTCACTCTGCTCCCCCCTGCTTGTGCTCACTCTATCAAATAAATAAATAAAATCTTTTTTTAAAAAAGTACTGGCCCTCTCTCACTGTATCTATCTGTATCGTATGAATAAAATCTTTTTTAAAAAAGTACTGGCAATAATATGGAGAAACTGGAACCCTTGTGCACTATTGGTGGAACTGTAAAATGATGCAACCACTATGGAAAACAGTATTGCAGTTCGTCAAAAAATTACAAATAGAACTACCATATGATACAGCAATCCCACTTCCAGTTAGATAGCCAAAAAAATCAAAAGCAGGTACTTGAAGAAATCTCTGCACCCCAATGTTCATAGCAGCATTTTATCCATAATAGCCAAGAGGTAAAGCAACCCAAACATCCATGGACAGATGAATGGATACATTAAATGTGGTATATACATGTAATGGAATATTATTCAGCCTTAAAAGGAAATTGCATCACATGCAACATAGATGAACCTGAGGACATTATGCTAAGTGGAATAAGCCAGTCACAAAAGACAAATACTGCATGATTCCGCTTACATGAAGTATCTAAAGCAGTCAAATTCATACAGACAGAAAGAATGGTAGTTACCAAGGGCTGGAAGAAGGAGGAAATGGAAGGTTATAAAGACTGAAAAGGGAGACACAAAACTGTTATTTGCAATTGATGTAAATGAAATACCTAGAAATTAGAATCTACAGATCAACTGTCAGAATTAATAAAAGTTTAAGCAAAGTTAATGGATTCTTAATATATACAAATCAACTGTATTTCTACAATGCTAGTAACAAACCAAAAATGAAATGATTTAAAGGAAATAACATAGACAGAAAGATTTTTAAAAGTAGCAGGTAGGGGCACCTATGTGGCTCAGTCCGTTGAGCATCTGACTCTTGATTTTGGCTCAGGTCATGATCTCAGGGTCCTGGGATCGAGCTCCACATCAGGCTCCCTGCTCAGTGGGAAGCCTGCTTCTCCCTCTCCCACTCCCCCTGCTTGTGTTCCCTCTCTCGCTGTCTCTCTCTCTCTGTCAAATAAATAAATAAAATCTTTTAATAAATAAATAAATAAATGCAGCCATGGCGAAGCATGTTATTGAACTCTCCCCACAAAATATACTCGAGGGCGCCTGGGTGGCTCAGTCATTAAGCGTCTGCCTTTGGCTCAGGTCATGGTCCCAGGGTGCTGGGATCGAGTCTCACATCGGGCTCCCTGCTCAGCGGGAAGCCTGCTTCTCCCTCTCCACTCCCCACTGCTTGTGTCCCCTCTCTCACTATGTCTCTCTCTGTCAAATAAATAAATAAAATCTTTAAAAAAAAAAAATACTCGAAAATCAGTTCCAAGGGAATTAGTGATCTCATTGCAAAAGGGATAATCTAAAGAATTAGGAGTTAGCCAAAGAAAAGAAGGAGGAAAAACCATAGGTTTATGACTAAGATATGTCCAATATATTAAAAGCCTTTTCAAATAAGTAAGAAAAAGATGATCATCCAGTCAGTTCTTCTGATATGACGCTTACATTTTTAAAAAATTTTAGCAGTATTTTAAAACTCGAATTATTACCTTATGTTCTGCCGTTCTTGCTCAACATATCTTATTTGTGAAGCAAGCATTGTTTTGTGAACTTTAATTTCTTCAATTCGTTCTTCCATAGCTGTGTGTAATTGCTGTTTTCTTTTTTCCAGAGAAAGTACTTCTTCTGCCTTACTGTGAAGCATTTCTCTAGTACGTTTAACCTCAAGTTTTAAAAGATTGTCTTCTATCATCAAATCCTGTCAACATAACAAAATTGTCAGATACTGAAATAATTACTATTATACCCAATCCATAATATTTTCTTTTATTGCCATAGAAGTCAAACTTGAAAATATAACTTTTTCTAATTTGACCACTGACCAAGGTAACTAGGATTAAATTTAGATTGCTCTGAGTGATGACTCTTGGTTTCTCTTCACTTTTTAAGAAAAGGATTTATTTCAAGTCTTATTATAATTCAATTTGAAATTTGAGTTTTACTAATAAAAAAAAAAAGGAAGAAGTTATTCCCAAAATTGAAACTTATAATCCAGGAATATAGTCCTATATAGTCCTGTGGATGAAAATTTTTATATTCTAAACTAAATCTCACAAAACAACATGTAAATAAATTTTTGTTCTAAACAATTCAGTCATGGATAGAGTACTGACACAAGAGTACACAAATAGATCAGTTTTCAGAATAGAAAGCCCAGAAACAAACACTCCAGAACATAAGGCTTTATTATTTCAAAACATAGCTTTTCAGGTGGAGAGAAGATTAGATCCCTACATCTCAAATGTACCAAAAATAAATTCCAGATTAATGAAAAATTTAATGTAAGAGAGAAAACCAATGCAGTTACTGAAATAGTAAACATTTGTTTGATTTTTAGTATGACAAAGAAGTTTCTAAGTATAAAAATTATGCAGGGAAAAACAAATATTTGATGTTAAAAAAAGTTTTTAATGTCAAAAAACTGAATAAAATTTAAAGATAAATGGAAAAAATATTGACAATATTTATGACAGAGTTAATAGTTTTACATACGAAGGTCTTTTGCAAAGCAATTCAAAAATACAAACCTTCTAATGGAAATATGAGCTAAGATAAAAATCTAGAAATCCAAAAAAGAAAGATTATGGAATATAACATACTGGAAAAAAATGTTTTAAACATTTTTTCGAAAGGGAGAGAGCATGCACAAGTGGCGGGGGGAGGGGACCAGAGAGGGAGAGGGAGAGAAACCCAAGCAGGCTCTATGCACAGTGCGGAGTCCACACGGGGCTCAATCCACAACCCTGAGATCATGACCTGCGCAGAAAGCAAAAGTCAGACACTTAACCCACTGAGCCACCCAGGCACCCTTAAACATTTTTATTTAAACATAAATATTTTAAATTTTATGTTGAAACATGAAATGTTTTCACGTGTCACCAACTTAAAAAATATAGACTAAAACAATGAAATACAATGTTTGCCCATCAAATTCATAATTTTATAAATTATAATATCCAGCCTTACTGGTGGTGTGTAAAATAGAATGCTTACACACTGCTGGTGGGAGTATTAAATGAACCCTCTAGAAAAAGACAATTTGGCTTAAAAATAGTTTGGGGGCACCTGGGTGGCTCAGTTGAGCGCCCGACTCTTGGTTTCAGCTCAGGTCATGATTTCAGGGTCATGAGAGCAAGTCCTTTGTGGAGCTCCCCACTCAGCATGGAGTCTGCTTCAGAGTCTCCCTCTCTCCTTCTGCCATTCCCCCTGTTGATGCGTGCTCTCTCTCTCTAAAATAAAATATTTTTAAAAAAAGAAAATAGTTTCAAGATACTGAAAATATTCATTCTTTTTGGACCATAATTATACAATTATAAATTTTTCCTAACTCATTAAATAACTATACAGTGATATATATGCATGGTATATGGTAGTACTATTTTTTTTTTAAGTGGGCTCCACACCCAAGGTGGGGCTCAAACTCATGACCTTGAGAACAAAAGTCGCATGCTCCACTGACTGAGCCAGCCAGACGCCCCTGATAGTACTATTTAGAATAACCAAACATTGGAAATAAACACAAAAGAAACACGAAAAACAGGAGATGGTTAAATAAATTATGGTAACTTGCATGCAATAAACTGTAGAAAGCCTTTAAAAATAATTTTTAAAGAATATTTAATGTTCAATATTTAATGCTTGCAAACATACATGGAAATAGAGAATATATTTAAATTTTTTAAAAAATAATATATATAAAGCCAATTTTCTTCAAAAGACTACAAGGAAATAATATAACTTTAACACCTTATCTTGTATACAGTGATTTATTTTCATCTTTATAAATTGGTATATTTTTAAAATTTTCTATAGTTAGCATTAAAATGTGGTTTTTAATATTTCATACACATATGATTTTACTGCACCTGTTTCAAAGCTTTGGTTTTATTAAGTTCTTTCTCTGATCTGTCACTGAAAAGGTTTAGTTCATTTATTTTGGTCATGAGGAACTGTTTTTCATCACAATTTTTACTGTTTGACTTCTTGATAAAATAAAGATCATTCTATAAAAAGGGAAAAGAGGTGAAATACATATTTTAAAATAACATTAAATACATAGTATTAAACATATCTTACATTAAATTATATGCTCCATTGAATATTTATAATAATTCGATTTTTAAATCTCATTCTTCGTGCTCTAATGTTTCTAATATAGTACATGGGGATATTCACATAGAAACATTTTCATTTTTATCACTTACTGATTTTTTGGATTTGGTTTAGGTTCAGTAATTCCAGTAAATATTATGTACAGTTCGACCTGAATTATTGGGGGATTGTCATTTATGGGGAGAAATATGAGGAGGAAGCCAAGCATTGGTTCAGTACACAGCTCACCTTTTTAAGTTTATTATTTGATTCAACCCACGTCACAGAAGGCAAAAACCTTCACGGTCTAAAAAAGCATAGGGTTTTCGTTCATGGTACAAGGTCTAGAATCAGATGGCCATAATTATACATTAGCCATCTGACCCTGGTGGGCAACCTACGCTTCCTTAGTTTCCTCATTTCTAAAATGGAGATGACAGTACCCACCTCTCTGAGCTGCTGTTACTGTCAAAGATGTTACTGTCAAAGAGTATGTTCAACAGTGTTTGACACATAGAAGGGTCATGAATTCTTACTACTATTTAATTACATGTATAATCACATATTGCTAGAGAGAAAAATGCTAGAAAAGATCTAAGTCCATCAGATGCATAAATGTGTCACACATACCCAGATATCAGTTTCCTAGCTTTATAACAATCTACATCTCTCCACTCACCCAGACCTCGGAACAAGGTTTGTGCTCGTAGTCCCCTCTGGGTACCTAAAGCAAAAACTTTCTAGTTTCAAGACCTAGTTCTGTTCCTCTCTCCCTCTGTCTTTTATTCTCTCTTTCTCTCTGCCTCCCTCCTATGCCTCTCTCATTGCCTGTATTTTTCTTAGGTATCAAGACCTAAGATTACAGCAAGACAGTAAGAAGAGGAATTTTTTTTTTTTGTATAAAGATGTGATTTCATAAAATTAACTTTTAGAATGAAAAAATTTTAACTTAAGGTGATTTTCAACCAGAAGGAATTAGTTTCTATTATGCAAAATAGGAAATGGAATGGCATGGGAGAGGTAATGCAGAATGACTTGACAATCTCATGGTACTATTGAGAAGATCAGACCTTCATTAGAAGGTTAACTAGCTTTAATATCTTTGAAACTTCACTTGCATTTCTTTTAATTTATTTATCTCTCTGTTAAAACCAGAGTTGGGATAGGCAAAAGTACTAGTCAACTGTATAACGGACAGAGCCCCAGAGTAGTTAAAAGGCAGAACACTAGAACAATTTCCACACAGCAAAACAGACACAATTCATACCAGGGTCAAGAAACATGCTTGCATACAAATGTCACCCTCCTATCATTCTGTAGCATTAATATTCTCCTCATATTCTATGTAATTAAAACAAAATCATTTATTGAATACCTACTAAAAGCACTGTGTTAAGATACACATTGCTTCTAATCCTCCCAAATGCCCTAAAATAATATCAAATATTTTCTTTCATTTAATAGATGAGTTAACTAAGGCTCAGTTAACTAGGGCTCAGAAATTTTAAAGTAGCAATACTGAGAGGGAGGAGCAAGATGGCAGAGGAGTACCCAGGAATTCAGCTGGATAGGGATCAAACCATTCTGAACACCTACAAACTCAACAGGAGATCTAAGAAAAGAAGAGCAGCAATTCTATGAACAGAAAAGCGACCACTTTCTGAAAGATAGGACATGCGGAGAAGTGAATCCAAGGCGATATTTGGGAAGATAGACAGCCCAGGGAGGGAGCCTCCGTCAGCCACTACTGGCAAGTGATAGAGCAGCGGACACAAAATCAGAACTTTTAGAAGTTGGCTCTGCTGAGGGACGTCACTCTAGGGGCTAAGCGGGGCGTGGACCCTCGCTGGGACAGTGTGGTCTCAGGACCCTCAAGGTCACAGAAAGACCGGGGATGCCTGAGTGCGGCAGAGCTCCCAGGTACCAGAGCGGGGAAGCCGGCTGCAGAGACAGAGCCAAGGTGTGGGCTCTCAGCTCGGGGTTGCCATAAACCATGATCCGCAGCACAGTGGGGGAACTGCTCCTCCAGCAGGGACCCAACAAGCGGCAGATCTGGGGAGACTCCCCTTCCTCCCCTGGGAGGAGCGGCGAGGGAGCACACCGCAGGGATCTGCTGGGTTTGGAGTCTCTAATGGGGTCGTGTGCCAGAGATGGAAACTCTCAGTCACAGGCCAGGTGAGCATGGAGTGCGGCCAGAGACCAGGGAGACGGGAGTGATTGGCTGCTTTTCTCTGGGGGCGCACTGAGGAGTGGGGCCCCGAGTTCTCCACAACTTCAGGACCAGAGACAGGGAGGCCACCATTTTCATTCTCATCCTCCAAAGCTGTACGGAAAGCTTTCAGGGAACAAAAGCTCCCAAGAGCAAACCAAGAAGATTACTTAGCCTGGCCCCTGGCAAGGGCGGGGCAATTCCACCTCGGGCAAAGACATTTGAGAACCATGGCAAGAGGCCCCTCCCCCAGAAGATCAGCAAGAACATCCAGCCAAGACCAAGTATACCGATCAATGAGAACAGCAAAACTCCAGCACTAGGGGAATACAGCACAGAGAATTCGTGGCTTTTTTTCCCCACTATTCTTTAGTCTTTCAAAGTTAATTTTTTAATTTTCTTTATTTTTTCTTTTTCTTTTTTTTTTAATTTTTCTTCTTTCCTTTTTCAACCAACATATTTTATCAATTGCTTTTTTAAAATCTTTTTTAATTTTCACTTTACAAATTCTATCCATTCATTGTATTTAACCTTATTTTTTGTGTATATATATGTTTTTCTTTCTTTAAAATTTTGAGATACAGTTTCTTCTAACATACCAAAACATACCCTAAATCTAGTATATGGCTTTGTTCTAGTCTCCCACGTGATCACATTCTCTCCTTTTTTTTTCTTTTTTTAAATTTTTCTTTTCTTTTTTCAACAAACTTATCAATTCCTTTTTAAAAATACTTTTAAATTTTCATCTTTACAGTCATATTCCATCCCTTTATCGTATTTACCCTTATTTTTGTATATATATAAGTTTTTCTTTCTTTAAAATTTTGGGAGGCAGTTTCTCCTAACAGACCAAAATACACCCAAAATCTAGTGTGTGGCTGTTCTATTCACCAGCCTGATCAAAAAAAAAATTTTTTTTCCCTTTCTTTTCCCCCCAGTTTCAGATCTCTTCTGATTTGCTTAGTGTATATTTTTCTGGGGTCATTGTTACCCTTTTAGCATTTTGTTCTCTCATTCATCTATTCTTCTCTGGACAAAATGACAAAACGGAAAAACTCACCTCAAAAAAAAAAAAACAACAAAAAAACAAGAGACAGTACCCATTGCCAGGGACCTAATCAATACAGACATTAGTAAGATGTCGGAACCAGAGTTCAAAATGACGATTATAAAGATACTAGCTGGGCTTGAAAAAAACATAGAAGATACTAGAGAATCCCTTTCTGGAGAAATCTAAGAACTAAAATCTAACCAAGTCAAAATCAAAAAGGCTATTAATGAGGTGCAATAAAAAATGGAGGCTCTACCTGCTAGGGTAAATGAGGCAGAAGAAAGAATTAGCGATATAGAAGACCAAATGATGGAGAATAAAGAAGCTGAGAAAATGAGAGATAACTACTGGATCACGAGGGCAGAATTTGAGAGATAAGGGATACCATAAGATGAAACAATATTAGAATAATTGGGATGCCAGAAGAAGAAAGAGAGAGAGGGGCAGAAGGTATACTGGAGCAAATTATAGCAGAGAACTTCCCTAATTTGAGGAAGGAAACAGGCATCAAAATCTAGGAGGCACAGAGAACCCCCCTCAAAATCAATAAAAATAGGTCAACACCCCGACATCTAATAGTAAAACTGACGAGTCTCAGAGACAAAGAGAAAATCCTAAAAGCAGCTCGGGTAGAAACATTAGCTTGGCAGCAGACCTATCCACAGAGACCTGGCAGGCCAGAAAGGAGTGGCATGATATATTCAGAGCACTAAATGAGAAAAATATGCAGCCAAGAATACTATATCCAGCTAGGCTGTCATTGAAAATAGAAGGAGAGATAAAAAGCTTCCAGGACAAACAAAAACTAAAAGAATTTGCAAACACCAAACCAGTCTTACAAGAAATATTGAAAGGGGTCCTCTAAGCAAAGAGAGAGCCTAAAAGTAACATAGATCAGAAAGGAACAGAGACAATATACAGTAATAGTCACCTTACAGGCAATACAATGGCACTAAATTCATATCTCTCAATAGTTACCCTGAATGTAAATGGGCTAAATGCCCCAATCAAAAGACACAGGCTATCAGATTGGATAAAAAAACAAGACCCATCGATATGCTATCTGCAAGAGACTCATTTTAGACCCAAAGACACCTCCAAATTTAAAGTGAGGGGGTGGAAAACCATTTACCATGCTAATGGACATCAAAGAAAGCTGGGGTGGCAATCCTTATATCAGACAAATTAGATTTTAAATGAAAGACTATAATAAGAGATGAGGAAGGACACTATATCATACGTAAAGGGTCTACGCAACAAGAATCAATTAAAGATTTTAGTTATTTGACAGAGAGAGAGAGAGCAAGAGCAGGAACACCAGCAGGGGGAGTTGGAGAGGGAGAAGCAGGCTTCCCACCGAGCAGGGAACCCGATGCGGGACTCAATCCCAGGACCCTGGGATCATGAACTGAGCCGAAGGCAGACGCTTAACAACTGAGCCACCCAGGCACCTGAAGATCTAACAATTTTAAATATCTATGCCCCTAACATGGAAGCAGCAAATTATATAAGCCAATTAATAACAAAATCAAAGAAATATCGACAATAATACAGTTATAGTAGGGACTTTAACACCCCCTTCACTGAAATGGACAGATCATCTAAGCAAAAGATCAACAAGGAAATAAAGGCTTTAAATGACACACTGGACCAGCGACCTCACAGATATACTCAGAACATTCCATTCCAAAGCAACAGAATACACATTCTTCTCTAGTGCATATGGAACATTCTCCAGAATAGATCACATCCTGGGTCACAAATCAGGTCAACCAGTACCAAAAGACTGGGATCATTCTCTGCATATTTTCAGACTACAATGCTTTGAAACTAGAACTCAGTCACAAGAGGAAAGTTGGAAAGAAATACATAGAGGCTAAAGAGCATCCTACTAAAGAATGAATGGGTCAACCAGAAAATTAAAGAAGAATTTAAAAAAATTCATGGAAACAAATGAAAATGAAAACACAACTAACTGTTCAAAATCTTTGGGATGCAGCAAAGGCAGTCCTAAGAGGAAAGTATATAGCAATACAAGCCTTTCTCAAGACACAAGAAAGTTCTCAAATACACAACCTAACCCTACACCTAAAGGAGCTGGAGGAAGAACAGCAAATAAAGCCTAAACCCGGCAGGAGAAGAGAAATAATAAAGATCAGAGCAGAAATCAATGAAATAGAAACCAAAAGAACAGTAGAACAGATCAATGAAACTAGGAGCTGGTTCTTTGAAAGAATTAAGATTGATAAACCCCTGGCCAGACTTATCAAAAAGAAAAGAGAACGGACCCAAATGAATAAAATCATGAATGAAACAGGAGAGATGACAACCAACACCAAAGAAATACAAACAATTATAAGAACATATTATGAGCAACTATATGCCAACAAATTAGACAATCTGGATGAAATGGATGCATTCCTAGAGACATATAAACTACCAAAACTGAACCAGGAAGAAATAGAAAACCTGAACAGACCCATAACCAGTAAGGAAAGTGAAGCAGTAATCAAAAATCTCCCAACAAACAAGAGCCTAGGACCAGATGGCTTCCCAGGGGAATTCTACCAAACATTTAAAGAACAATTAATACCTATTCTTCTGACACTGTTTCGAAAAATAGAAATGGAAGGAAAACTTCCAAACTCGTTTTATGTGGCCAGCATTACCTGGATCCCAAAACCAGACAAAGACCCCATCAAAAAGGAGAATTACAGACCAATATCCCTGATGAACATGGATGCAAAAATTCTCACCAAAATACTAGCCAATAGGATCCAACAGTACATTAAAAGGATTATTCATCACGACCAAGCGGGATTTATTCCTGGGCTGCAAGGTTGGTTCAATATCCGCAAATCAATCAATGTGATACAATACATTAATAAAAGCAATAACAAGAACCATATGATCCTCTCAACAGATGCAGAAAAAGCATGTGACAAAGTACAGCATCCTTTCTTGATCAAAACTCTTCACAGTGTAGGGATACAGGGTACATACCTAAATATCATAAAAGCCATCTATGAAAAACCCACAGCGAATATCATTCTCAATGGGGAAAAACTGAGACCTTTTCCCCTAAGGTCAGGAACACGGCAGGGATGTCCACTATCACCACTGCTATTCAACATAGTATTAGAAGTTCTAGCCACAGCAATCACACAACAAAAAGAAATAAAAGGCATCCGAATCAGCAAAGAAGTCAAACTCTCACTCTTTGCAGATGATATGATACTTTCTGTGGAAAACCCAAAAGACCCCACCCCAAAACTGCTAGAACTCATACAGGAATTCAGTAAAGTGGCAGGATATAAAATCAAAGCACAGAAACCAGTGGCATTCCTATACACCAACAACAAGACAGAAGAAAGAGAAATTAAGGCATCGATCCCATTTACAATTGCACCCAAAAGCATAAGATACCTAGGAATAAATCTAACCAAAGAGGCAAAGGATCTATACTCAGAAAACTATAGAATACTCATGAAAGAAACTGAGGAAGACACAAAGAAATGGAAAAACGTTCCATGCTCATGGATTGGAAGAACAAATAGTGTGAAAATGTCTATGCTACCTAGAGCAATCGACACATTTAATGCAATCCCTATCAAAATACCATCCACTTTTTTCAAAGAAATGGAACAAATAATCCTAAAATGTGTATGGAACCAGAAAAGGTCCGAATAGCCAGAGGAATGTTGAAAAAGCAAAGCAAAGCTGGTGGCATCACAATTCCGGACTTCAAGCTCTATTACAAAGCTGTCATTATCAAGACAGTATGGTACTGGCACAAAAACAGACACAGAGATCAATGGAACAGAATAGAGAGCCCAGAAATGGACCCTCAACTCTATGGTCAACGAATCTTCGACAAAGCAGGAAAGAATGTCCAATGGAAAAAAGACAGTCTCTTCAACAAATGGTGTTGGGAAAATTGGACATTCACATGCACAAGAATGAAACGGGACCATTTCCTTACACCACACACAAAAATAGACTCAAAATGGTTGAAAGACCTAAATGTGAGAAAGGAATCCATCAAAATCCTTGAGGAGAACACAGGCAGCAACCTCTTTGACCTCAGCCGCAGCAACTTCTTCCTAGACACATCACCAAAGATAAGGGAACAAGGGCAAAAATGAACTATTGGGACTTCTTCAAGATAAAAAGCTTTTGCACAGCAAAGGAAACAGTCAACAACCAAAAGACAACAGACAGAATGGAAGAAGATATTTGCAAATGACGTATCAGAAAAAGGGCTAGTATCCAAAATCTATAAAGAACTTATCAAACTCAACACCCAAAGAACAACTAATCCAAGAAATGGGCAGAAGACATGAACAGACATTTTTCCAAAGAAGACATCCAAATGGCCAACAGACACATGATAACGTGCTCAACATCACTTAGCATCAGGGAAAAACAAATCAAAACCATAATAAGATACCACCTCACACCAGTCAGAATGGCTAAAATTAACAAGTCAGGAAACGACAGATGTTGGCAAGGATGTGGAGAAAGGGGAACCCTCCTACACTGTTGGTGGGAATGCAAACTGGTGCAGCCACTCTGGAAAACAGTATGGAGGTTCCTCAAAAAGTTGAAAATAGAGCTACCATACGATCCAGCAATTGCACTACTGGGTATTTACCCCAAAGATATAAAGGTAGTGATCCAAAGGGGCACATGCACCCCAATGTTTATAGCAGCAATGTCCACAATAGCCAAACTGTGGAAAGAGCCTAGATGTCCATCAACAGATGAATGGATAAAAAAGATGTGGTATATATATATACAATGGAATATTATGCAGCCATCGAAAAAATGAAATCTTGGCATTTGCAACAACGTGGATGGAACTAGAAGGTATTATGCTAAGCGAAATAAGTCAATCAGAGAAAGACAATTATCATATGACCTCACTGATACATGGAATTTGAGAAATAAGACAGAGGATCATAGGGCAATGGAGGGAAAAATGAAACAAGACAAAACCAGAGAGGGAAACAAACCATAAGAGACTCTTATTCTCAGGAAACAAACTGAGGGTTGCTGGAGTGGAGGGGGGGTGGGAGGGATGGGGTGGCTGGTGATGGACACTGGGGAGGGTATGTGCTATGGTGAGCACTGTGAATTGTATAAGACTGATGAATCACAGACCTGTACTCCTGAAACAAATAATACATTATATGTTAATAAAAAAAAAAAAAGTAGCAGTACTGATATAACCTTGATACTAAAAACCAGTTGTTTCTGATTCCAAAACATGTGTTCTTTTCCACAAATCTAAAGAAACAGTTTTTAAAAATTTCATCAGGCTATAAGCCACTCCAAACCAAAATGTTGTCATTGTAAATTTTTTTTTAATTAATTTTAAAAAGAGCTCCCTTTCACCTTTGTCATCCTAAAGGAATTCAAGGCAATTCTTCTTATAACCACTAGAGGACACTCATCACAAGCCTTTCAAACTATAAATGACATCCTTTGGGGTTCTCATCCCATTCAGGTCTATTATCGCCTTCATTCTTACTCTCCAGTTAAACTTTAACACAGGATTTATATTTTATAGGTTCCCCTAACATAGGTTTTATATGACCATAAACACTGAAATACTGGAAGATGAACTTTTTCATCTTATTAACAAAATAGTCATTCAAAATATTATAACCAAGTAAATATATGAATAACAACAACAGATGACCCATAAAGGTCATTTCAAAGATAAAGGGCAATCAAGTTATTCTGGCAAAAACATAATAGAAAAATGTAATTTATCAACGTTTTAAATCATGTACTATTTAAGAGTATTTTGAAGTCCTATGGTCCAGGGATCAAATCCTAGCTCTCCATGTATTAGCTGTGTAACCATGGACAATTTACTTAATCTGTGACACAAGTAATAATATCTCCCTCACAAGACACTGATAAAGATTAAATGAGATAAAATACTAAAGGCATGTAAATATACTTATCATATAGTAAATGCATAATCAATGGTAATGTTATATTCTCATAGTCGGTATAGAAACATGAACTTCAGTTCATACATTTGTTATATATGCAGGTAGCTTGGCAATCATCCTATCCAAAGTAAAGTCTTAGGACCAAGTTGACTTAAAACAGAATGACTAATGACTAGGATATTTGAAGCATCAAAAGTATTTTGGCTAAGTTACATGAAGCTTCTTGATCTGTGTTTCCAAAAGGCCAAATGTAGATTTTTTCTCTTCCAATGTCTTTTTAAGTTCAACAATTTTTGTTTCAAGGGCTTGTTTTTCTTCTGAATTAATTTCTCCTTTTAACCGAGACATTCGGCGTTCCACTTGTTGAATGTAAAAATCCTGTTACATTTTAAAAAACAGATAGTAAGGAGAAACAAACAGTTAAAACCATTTCCATAAATGTAAAAACACAATAAACACTTTCTTAAAGTTTAGTCTTAAGTGTCATCATTTACTAAAGTCATTTTAATTCTTCAGTAATTTATAGTACAAAATCCTTTTTAACTCTAAGTAGAAAAACAGCAAACTATTCTTCAACAATCAAGGTACATGATAGTGACATAAAAGTAAGTAATCTTCTGAAAATATAAGAAATCAGCTAGGAGGGTATTTACCATACTACTAGGATGGAACCTCAGTAAATCCACTGGATTTACATGGACATGGATTTTTGAGGGCACATTTTCTTTTTTTTTAAAGATTTTATTTATTTATTTGAGACAGAGAGAATGAGATACAGAGAGCATGAGAGGGAGGAGGGTCAGAGGGAGAAGCAGACTCCCTGCCGAGCAGGGAGCCCGATGCGGGACTCGATCCCGGGACTCCAGGATCATGACCTGAGCCGAAGGCAGTCGCTTAACCAACTGAGCCACCCAGGCGCCCGAGGGCACATTTTCTAAGGGATACAAAAAAGTCACAAATTGTTAGCTATGAATGTGTCAAATATGATGAACTTCCAATGAATTATTTTTAAAATAATACTTTAACATCTGTAATTTTGAGAAACTACGACATTAGATGAGGAAATTAAGATGTAGAGAGGGATGATACTAAAGAATTAACATGAGACAGAATATATAAATGGAACAAATAAGGAAAAATGTCTAAAGTGCTTTTAAACTATTAGTCAGGGGTTGGGGTAAGGAAGCCTGTGTTTGCATGACTAAGACTCAACATACGGTTTTTCCAGGTTTCAGATAGCCCATTCCTTGGTTTGTTTTACTCCAGGCCCAATTGCCCCAGGTTCCTTTAAAGCATGATTGTCCCTCACTGGAGTTGTCTATCCTCTGACCTGTTTATTTCAGATCAAGAAAAAAAAACAGGTTTTAAGGCTCCCTTACCCCACTGCTGACCAAACATGATATCCTATTTCAGTATCTGTCTATCCCTCCAAGAGTGCTTTAAAAATCTTTGTTTTTTCAGGACGCTGTGGTATCT
This sequence comes from Neomonachus schauinslandi, assembly GCF_002201575.2. Lineage (NCBI taxonomy): Eukaryota > Metazoa > Chordata > Mammalia > Carnivora > Phocidae > Neomonachus > Neomonachus schauinslandi. The sequence goes on along the minus strand of NC_058403.1, from coordinate 83,893,411 downwards.
GGACTGTCACAATTATAGCAAATCAATATGGAAGACATTCATAAGATTAACATCTACCTGACTGTACATAATTTCTTGCTGCTTCAAGGTTTCAAAATCCAGTTTATGTAACTGATGGTTGAGGTGCTTTAGAGAGGAACGAGTTCCTTCAATTTCTGATACAACAGCTTTTTCTTTCATTGTCTCAGTCTGTAATTCCTGAACTTTCTTAAATAGCACATCTTTCACTATGTTCAATTGAACTTCCACTTCCTGAGGATAAGAATAATAGTGATCAATGAAATTATAATACCTTGAAATGTTTTATTATATAAACATTATAATCTGGGGGGTCATAAATTAACCCCCCAACATTTCAGCCCTTGAGAATATAAGAATGCCTTTCCCACAATTTCAACAAATCTTCAACATCTTATAATCTACTCTATTCCAGTAACTTGATCTGTCATCTTAATTCTACACCGTGTCATTCTACACCTTAGAACTTGGCTATTCCACTGGTTTCCTTAGATATAGCAGAGACGCACAACTTTTAAGTTCACAGAATTTGCTGAAGTCTTGAGGGTGTTATAGGAAAGAAATCACATAGCTCAATCTCCCACCTTCTTCTGGGCACTATCCAGTGGTGAGCAGGTAAATGTTTAACCACCAGCTTTCCAATGGATGGGAGGTTAGGGGGAAGAAGCTGATTTTCATTTTATAAATATTCCCATCATGGCCAATTTCAAGCTACTAACATGATTCTGCTAAATGCAGATTTGGAAAGAGATACGCAGTAGCAGACCATTACATAGCATTTCCACTATACAGATATAATAAATGTAAGTAATCTTAAGTAACCTTAAGAGCATAAATAGATAATAGTAAAATCTAATTTAGAAGTGATGAGTGCTTATTACTTTGTTTTAAATATTATGTATTTAATTGTAAGTCTACATAATTTAATTTTTAATAGTAGCCATGCTTAGCAGCTGACTTGCAAAATTCCAGAAAATTTAACTATCAACTCTTATGAGCTGGTAAGGGCTGGGCCCAACACACTACTGGCACCTTCATTCACACCTTTTCTCTAGTCGGCCCCCCTACATGTGCAGCCTTCTAGGAAACAGAAACCAGTCCCCCATTCCTACACTGCTCATTTCTCAAGAGGCAGATCTGTCTTGACCTTAAGGCTCCATGACAAGTGTTCTAGGCTTCAAATAGATCTCCCATGCCAAACAAGATCTGTTGGAAGTTATCATTTTAATTGTTGAAATAATTTCCCTCATGCTCTTATGTCCAGATAAGCATATTTCCTTTTGGCAATCAATGAACCTCAATATGAAAACAAAATCTATGATTAGCACATTTAAATTTCGACATATTGAGAAATACAATCTTTAAAATGCCTTTTTTATATAATAGACAATTTTCATTAGTTTTAAGACCTTCTCAAAGATTGCCTGGCAGTTTTAAAGTCAGTGCTTGGTGGTGAATAACATAATACATCTCCAAAACATACAGGATTAGGATTTTTCCAAACAAAGAAAAACTAACAGCTACAAAAGCCAAGATTATGAATAAACCGCTGAGACAGCACAAGTAGCACACATGCTGCCAATCCCATTTTTTCTAATTAAGCTAATTTCTTAAAAAATGTCACCAGTTTTTAATGTCATCATCAAAAGGTCTATTTCATATGGATTTCAGTCTTTGCAGATTTCTAATAAGTTCTAATATTGTCCTATCTCAGTGCTACAGAAAATCAAGCTCTTAGGAGGAAAAAAACCATTTTTTTTTTAAATAATGTGATTTAGACTCCTATGCCACTCAAGTCAAGACTGCCACATGACTTCATTATTCAGAGACTTTGAACATTCAACAGCACACTGAAAAAGCTTGATTTTATCCAAATATAAGTGAACCCATACTTGATATTTAGCAAATGAGGGATTTTGCCATGATCTTCAGTGGCCCCTCAGAAAGAGTAGAAGCCAGAAGTAGTGCCAATAGTGTCAGGTCACAGAGGTCACTTGGAAGTTTTCAAAGAGGAAATAGTGAACCAGCCTTTCCCAGTTTCTCAAAAATTGGCCCAAATGCTACCAAGATGCCAAAGACATCCCAGTAGAGTTAGTAAAGTAGAACACTTAAGAGTCCATTTACTTATAAATGGTGCCAGACTGTCAGAGATAATAAATGATAAAGAAATACAGCGAAGGAATGTAGACCATTGGGGGGCATTGGATCACAAACAAAAAAAACAAATGATAACCAACTGTAAGGGTAGAAATCAATTTTAAAACATGGGCATTTTTCAAGGTATGTCTGCAATATAAGAGCATATATATGAATGACAAGCAGAGACACACCAGGCATTGGGAAGGCACGAGATCTCAAGTGGAGGGCTACCTTTGAAAGAAGACAGCCAAGGCAAATGCCAAAAGTGAAGCAAAAGGAGAAGTAGAAGCTTTAAGAGAGGCCAGAAACATCTTCGGAAGCCACATACAAAAAGGGGGTCCAACAACTCAAAATTCTGATTACAAATGTGGTCACACCAGAAAGCAGAGCCTCTTAAAAGACCTCCTACTCCCTAATTACAAGAGTCTAATTCACTATTGCTAGATTCTCTGTGACTGGTTTTTTTTTTTTTTGTAGTTTTTAATTTTATTATGTTATGTTAGTCACCATACAATGCATCATTAGTTTTTGATGTAGTGGTCCACGATCCATTGTTTTCGTATAACACCCAGTGCTCCATGCAGTACGTGCCCTCCTTAATACCCATCACTGGGCTAACCACTCCCCCCTCCCCCCTCCCCTCTAGAACCCTGTTTGTTTCTCAGGTCCATAGTCTCTCATGGTTCATCTCTCCCTCCAATTCCCCCCTCCCATTTTTCCCTTCCTTCTCCTAATGTCCTACATGTTATTCCTTATGTTCCACAAATAAGTGAAACCATATGATAATTGACTTTCTCTGCTTGACTTATTTCGCTTAGCATAATCTCCTCCAGTCCCATCCATGTGATGTAAAAGTTGGGTATTCATCTTTTCTGATGGCTGAGTAATATTCCATTGTATATATGGACCACATCTTCTTTATCCATTCATCTGTTGAAGGGCATCTCGGCTCTTTCCACAGTTTGGCTATTGCGGACATTGCTGCTATGAACATTGGGGGCATATGGCCCTTCTTTTCACTACGTCTGTGTCTTTGGGGTAAATACCCAGGAGTGCAATTGCTGGGTCATAGGGTAGCTCTATTTTTAAATTTTTGAGGCACCTCCACACTGTTTTCCAAAGTGGCTGTACCAACTTGCATTCCCACCAACAGTGTAAGAGGGTTCCCCTTTCTCCACAACCTCTCCAACATTTGTTGTTTCTTTCCCTGTCCATTTTGGCCATTCTAACTGGTGTAAGGTGGTATCTCAGTGTGGTTTTGATTTGGATTTCCCTGATGGCTAATGATGATGAACATCTGTGACTGTTTAAGAACTAAAACTAAACTTTACCTTTACACTTTTTTCCTCCTCCCTTAGCATATCTTCCAAATTGGTAGCTTTTTCTTCTACAGACATTGTTTTCTCAGTTATCTGCTTTAATTTTTTTTTTTACAATCTGATTATGATTTTTAATTTTCTGTAACCTAGAGAGAATTTATGGGGAAAAATAGAAAACATGTCTAAAAAGTAATACAAACATGGAATAGCTTATCCTAAGATTTCTTCATATAACCCGAAGGTTTCTTTTGCCATAAACCTAAACCTTTTTATTACCTTTCTGGAAACCTTATATATTTATTGAATGTATATTTAATAAGTCATAAAAATATTGTTCCTAAGCCCTTACAAAGAAAAACCCAGGAAAAACTTTTTGTCAAGTTTAATAATTTAGTAGCCATCAGTTTACAATTATTTAACAAAAGCTTAAATATTTAATAATTTTTCTAGTGGTCAAAAACTAGGGAGCTTGGGTAGCTCAGTCAGTTAAGCATTCAACTCTTGATTTTAGCTCAGGGTGTGATCTGAGGGTCATGAGATCGAGCCCTGCATCTTGTCCCTCTCCCTCTGCTCTTCCCTCTACTTGTTCTCTCTCTCTCTCTCTCAAATAAATAAATAAATAAAATCTTTAAAAAAACATAGGTAGTCAAAAACTATAAACATATTTAAATATATTTTTTCTTACCTTGCTGCTTCTTCATGAATGTCCTTCTTTACTTTGGAAATATTTTTCCTCATAGCTTCTAAATCACTGGAACTTCTATTCACAGTGGCTTTTAAAGAATCCAGCTATTCATTAGTTAACAGACAAAAATTACATATTTACTCTACATCTTATAAATTAATTTCATTTTTGAGAAGTTCTATTCTGAACATGTTAGTTTTTAACCTACATCACACCCATAAATACAGTGGCCATGTTGCTGTAATCCATATAACCAGTTTTTCTTTTTGATCTGATATTACATTTTAAATGACTTATTTCATGATACTGGCAAATTACAGAGTCCTACATAGATGCATGAAAGGTACTTAGAGCAAAAGCTTCACAGTATTGGATTTGGCAATAATTTCTTGGATATGACAGGCAACAAAAGAAAAAAAGACAAATTGGACTTCATCAAAATTTAAAACTTCTGTGCATCAAAAGACAATATCAACACAGTTAAAAGGCACTCCATAAAATGGAGAAAATACTTGCAAATCATACACCTGATAAGAGATTATCTAGAATATAGAGATAATTTCTAAAACTCACCACCACCACCACCAACAACAAAAAACCCAAACTGATCCAAAATGAGGAAAGGACTTGAATAGACATTTCTCCAAAGAAGATACACTAATAAAAAATGCTCAACAGCATCAATCATTATGGAAATGCAAATCAAAACTACAATGAAATACCACCTCACACCCTTCCATAAGGATGGCTACTACCAAAAAAAGAAAAAAGAAAAAAAGAAAAGAACAAGTGTTGGCGAGAATGTGGAGAAACTGGAACTTTTGTGCACCATTGGTGGGAATATAAAATGGTACAGCCACTACAGAAAACAGTATGGTGGTCCCTCAAAAAATTAAAAACATAATTACCATAAGTACCACCCAGCAATTTTGAGATAACTGTACACCCATGTTCATAGCAGCATTATTCACAATAGCTAAAACATAGCAGCAACCCAAGTGTCCGCTGACAGATAAACGGAGAAGCAAAATGTGATATATACATACAATGGAATAGTATTCAGCCCTAAAAAGTAACAAAAATTTGACATCTGCTACAACACAGATAAACCTTGAGGACATTATGCTAAGTGAAATAAATGAAATAACCCAGTCACAAAACAATAAATACTGATTTCATGCATATGAAGTACTTAGTCTCATAGAGACAGAAAGTAGAATGGTAGTTGCTAGGAGCTGGGAGGAGGGGTGGAATGGGGAGTTATTGTTTAATTAGTATGCGGTTTCAGTTTTACAAGAAGAAAAGAGTTATGGAGATGGATGGTGGTGATGGTTGCATAACATTAGGAACATATTTAATACCACTGAACTGTATGCTTGAAAATGATTAAGATGGTAAAGTGTACATTATGTGTACTTTATCTCAATTTTTTAAAACATTTTATTTATTTATTTGAGAGAGAGTGAAAGAGAGAGAACATGAGCAGGGGGAGGGGCAGAGGAAGAAGCAGATCCCCGCTGAGCAAGGAGCCCGATTCGGGGCTCGATCCCAGGACCCTGGGATCATGATCTGAACTGAAGGCAGACGTTTCACTGACTGAGCTATCCAGGTGCCCCTATTTTACCTCAAATTTAAAATGTGGAGGAAAGAAATGAATGAAGTACTGATGCATACTACAACATGGATGAACCTTGAAAACATTATGTAAGTAAAAGAATCCAGACATGAAGTGCTCCATAGTATATTATTTCATTTATATGAAATATCCAAAATAGGCAAATCCACAGAGACAGAAAGTAAATTAGCAGTTGCCAGGGCTGAGTAGGAGGAAGGAAGCAAAGTGATTGCTAATGGGCAAAGGGTTTCTTTTTGAAAGACAAAAATAGTCTAAAAAATTAGATAGTGGTGATGGTTGCACATTCTATGAAATATTAAAAACCACTGAATTGTATACTTTAAAAGGGCAAATTATTATATGTGAATTATATCTCAATAAGCAAATTATGAATGAATGAATGAATCCCTGCATTCTTTAATGCAATTGGTTTAAACTTAAAAATTTTTAAGAATGAACTGTTATCAGTGACATTTAATTTAGGCAAGAAATTTGCTTATTTTATTTTTTTAGGACCGTAAGTAATTATTCTTTTTGGACAGAAAAAAATCTTTCCTTCTTTATCAGAAATAAAAAGTATAACAACTTGTAGAATGAAATGCTCTACAATATTCCAATTTCCTGCCTAAACAGTAGTAACTTCAGATAATGTGGCCTCAAGGCACAAATTTCAAAAAGATCCCCTTATTGCTAACTAAAGGGATCACTAACACTCCCTATGGAACAATCTAGTTGGCCATGTGTGCCTGCAAAAGAAGAAAAGAACAAAGCAGAAGTTTTGTTCTCTGTTTCAAGGTATTTTACCACTACACTGTCTCACTACTAGACTGAAATATTATCCCTTCACAAGGAGAGAAACTGAACTTAAACAAATAACTCCACCTAGAATTTGAGTCAAAACCACCACACACATGTAGCACTGAAAAGACACTTCAGGTAATCACTAATGTTGATATTCATCTTCACGTCTGCCCATGGGCCAGTTATAATCATGATTTCAGTCTAGACTGAAGCCTTTTGCCTCAGTCACTTACAAAACTCCATATCTGTTGGGCAAGTTGTGTGCTCCACGACTTCAGGGGGAGACCTTCACAACACCTGTGGTATGCCTGGCACCTACCCCCCACCCCCGTTGCTTTCACCAAGCAGGGCTCAATTGCAGTACCCTAAAAGTTCCACAACATGAAGGGACATAAGAAAAAAGAAGTAGAAGGCAATTAATTCCTTAATCAAAAGAGAGCTTTTATGCTTATTTTTTAATAATTTGTCATAAACACACAAGCCACTCTTTTTAGTTGACATACCTCATCTTTCAGCTGATTTCTGTTAGTTTCATGACGCTGATACTCCGTTCTACATTTTAAAAGTTTACGATCAGCAACAGAAATTTTTTTCTCATACTCTGTGTTATTCCCAATCTCACTTTCCAAAAACTTGATCTTTTCTTTAACCAAATTTTCTTTTTCTCTTATTTCCTGCTTTATCCTTGCTAATGCCTAAGGTTTAAAAATATGGTAAATATATGTTTAATGCAAAGAACAAAACAAAAAGGAATTTAGTTTTTATTTTTCTATATTCTGTATTTTTACAAAACTTCTTAAGACAATATTTTCTTTAAAAAAGTCTATTTTGGGAGCACCTGGGTGGCTCAGTCAGTTAAGCATCCAACTCTTGATCTCAGCTCAGGTCTTGATCTCAAGGTCGTGAGTTCAAGCCCTGCACTGTGCTCCACACTAGGTGTGGAGCCTACTTCAAAAAAAAAAGAGAGAGAGAGAGTCTATTTTTATATGAATAAAAACAAAGTATTAATATGTTACACATCAGTATCTATAAGCTCATTTTTTTTGAAGATCTTGTTTTCTTTCATCTGGTACTTTGCTAAAGAGATGAGAAAAATGTCAAGCTTTTATAAACAAAAGGTGGTATCTAAAAAATATCACGTTGAATATTTTTACATAGAAAGTTGGATTTCAATTATTTTTTTCCAAATATTTCATAGGACCAGTTTTTTTTTCATCTTTTGAGAATAATATTTTAGTTACTGGTTTCAATAGGAATGCTTTCACTCAGGCCTTTTGCTGGTCTTGGAGAATGAAAATAAATAGAATATACAAGGTAGTAACTGAGATGTGGACAAAGCACCATGGGAAAAAGAGATGATGAAGTCTACCCAAGAGGAATTACTAAAAGGCATTACTTAAGAGGCTTCTCTTAAGTTAGGCCTAAAAGATAAATGGAGATGCATAAATACTCTAATGTGGTTAAATCATAGGGAGGGCAGGGATGGAATGGGGATATATTAAGAAGGGGTGGGTACAAATGAAAGGAATGAGGCTGGAAAGGTAGAGGTTAGGGCCCAATTGTGAAAAAAATCAATTTTTTTAACTGCCATGTTAGAGGTTCAATTTTTAAGCAATGTGGAACAAAGAAGATTTTAGAGCTGAGGAATAAAAAGCTCATATGTGGTTTTTATAAGTGATGTTGATAGCGACATGTTAGAGGAATTGGAGGAAAAAGATAATTTTACCCTAAGATGTAATTCCAAAATGGGGTCCCACCAAACAATCCCAGAAAATTGGGTTGGGGGAGGGTGTATGTTCTGAAATGAGTAAGTTTTAGAAATCTGTATGTAATACTGTACATATTAGCATATTAAATGGATATATATTTGAAATATACTACATTTTTTTAAAGATTTTATTTGAGAGAGAGAGAACATGAGCAGGGGAGTGGGATAGGGCAGAGGGAGAAGGAGAAGTGGGGAGTGGGGTAGGGCAGAGGGCAGAGGGAAAGGGAGAAGCAGGCTCCCCACTGAGCAGGGAGCCCAACTCTCGGGGTTTGATCCCAGGACCCTGAGATCATGACCTGAACCGAAGGCAGACACTTAACTGACTGAGCCACCCAAGCACCCCTGAAATGCATTACATTTAAAAAGGCATTGTAAATTTATTTAATCCCATATGTCGTCTATAACAATTAACACTCTATAATGTAGCATTCTATATATACACTGTGTTCATTCAACCAAAGACAGGTCAAAGCATCCTAAGTTTATGTATGTCAAATGATCATTCTAGAACTTCCTGCCTTATATTGATTTTCTATGACTTAAACAGATACTTTAATACCTACTTCAACCTTCTCATCTACTCACAGTTAAGTTTTTTGTAGGTGATGCTGATAAGTACAGTAATTTTCTATACTGGAGTATCCCAGAATTTCTATACTGGAATAAAAGCATAATAGAAAAATATTTTTCCTTTTCTATATAATGTAAAAGTTTCTCTCAAGAAGCCAATTTCACGTTCATATGCTCAGACTCCTGCCAAGAAGACACTAGGAAGGCAGGAAATGTTTTGGAGGAAAAGGAACAAAAGATCAAATCCTCTGGTGGTGTGAACTGGATCTCACTGGCTCACCAGCACTGACTGACACATCTCTTCTCAACTCTGTGTTGAATGGAATCACGTTGGTATGGAAGTAGTTTCCCCACAGAAATCAGAAATGCTACAAATGGGAAGCCAGTTGTTAAACACTCAGAAGCATACCACTACATATGAAGCCACTTCTTAGCACCCACCCTATTCCCTTACAATAAAGACAACCAGGAGATGTCCATAAGGAGCCATAGTGAATATGACCAGAGAGCTACAAGTTGTATATTCTGCCAAATCAGCAGGCTGAGTCAATTTAGCTGTGGGGTTGTATAAGAATGCAATTGTGGATCTGCAATCTTGGATCTGTCACATTTGATCTACACAGAGGAAGAGTCAGGACTTGATGTCTGAAACCAAGATGAGCATTAAGAATTAAGAGGAACTCATAGTTAAGACTGGTTCTCCCTTGTCCCTCCAAGGAAGTCATAGGCCATTTTGTTGATAAAATGTTGGTTACTTATAGAAATTTAAAATAAAAGAATAATTTACATATAAGTCACATATAGCAAGTAAATCTCATACAGATAAGAGAATTCCAAACTCCCAATGACCTAAGCTGCTTGCCTTTCCACGGAGTAGACACAGAATGGAAGTTAACATATCCTCAATTCCTTCTCCTTCCCAACTCTCCCTAATCTTCCCATTTTTACTCACCACCATTTTGCCCTTCAATGACTTTCTAAAAAACGTCTCCTAAATTACCTCTGAAAGTAGCAAAGATACACTAGGTCCGTGTTTAATCGGTGTGGTACTCCTTCCCTTCCAAGCTTCTACCCTATTATGGGTGCCTCAGTTTCAAAAGTGAAACTTTATCACAGTCTAGGTTTCTTTCCTGACTCTCCCTTTTTGTTTCTTGGCCAACCATGACACTCATTTCCCTACACCAGTGATTACTTCAAATAGCACATAAATATTAAGTCCAAAGCACCTTGGGCAACCATGTGTAAGTCAGAGCATTGGTTTTACTGCACTAACATTATCTATTGACTTTCTCTTGTTCCACATTTCAGAGTGGCAGGATCTAGTCTTCAGCATTATAATACCATAAGTAAATAATCCTCATAAAATCACATATCTAAATGGAAAGAGTCAGCTTTGAAAAACATTTACCAAAACTATTGAACCCTACTACAAAAGTGATGTTCAAATAACAATGTGAGTTACGTTTGAAATGAATGAGTTAAATACAAAAGAGAATAACACAGTTGAACATTGCAAGGACCAAACAACTACTTTACCAAGGCACCATTATCAATGTCTCGATCTCTCTTCTGCATCTGCTCTATTGTGTTCTCCCACTGTTTAATGAGTTCTTGTCTTTCATTATGAATCTTACGAAAATCTTGTGCTGCTTTATCCAATTCTAACTGTCAGATAGAGAGCAAATAACATTTTTGTGAATTTAAGTGCTTTTGCATACATCCCTTCGACAATTAAGAAATAAAAACCTTCACTAAACTAACCTGTGCACTTAGAGTCTCTGTAAGTTCGTTGTCAAGTACCTTTCTTCTCTGATTACATTCCAAAGTCAGTCTTTCTAATTGCAGGGTCAGTGCCTAGATGTAGTTGTATGTAAAAATATTCAAAATTATCATTTAACTTAAAAGCTATTAATATATCTCACATTAAGTACTATTATATTATAGATACACACTTATTTGCTATCTAAAACAATTACAAAACAATACATACATTATCCTTTAACCCCAAAGGGCTGCAATGAAAACTCAATTGTTTCTAAAAAGACTTTTAATACTTTTTAAAGTTAGAAAAAAAAAATAAACAATAATTTGCCATTTAAAATTATTTAAAATAATGCATATGGTATTAAATCTATTAGAAAATAGCATGTTTCATAATACTAATGTATTAATACATTTATTACAAGTAGATTTTAAGTAATGGTTATAATAATATATTAAATAATAGCACTATAGTCTCAAATCAGCAAACACTGTATATTACATTCAAACTATTATTTAGACAGAAGAAGTTAAATTACTTATACATAATTCTAATATAAAATTTTCTTCTCTGAAATGTTTTTTGAAAACTTTTCTCAATCAGGATTCTTAAGCTGGAGTCTGTGGATCCCTAAATGGTCAGAGGGTTTCAGCAAAATTTTATGAGTATTCGAGTATAGTCACTTTTCTAAAGAGAGGATCCTTGGCTTTATTAGACTGTCAAAGGAGTCTCTGACGTAAAAAAAGTTTAAGAACTACAGCTTTTAAATTACAAATCTAATTCAAAAAAAGGGTTCACATACTACAGATTCAGAGAAAACCTAAGATTACAATTTATAATTTCTCACCCTAATTTTATTATCATCTTGTTGTGCATACTTCTGAAGAGTGAGGGCATCACTATCTTTATGAGCTGATTCTTCTAACCAGGCTTCCAATGCTTGCTGGTCCCAGTTCATCTGACATTTCAAACCATCCAATTTTTGAGTAGTTTTAAATATGTTATTCTAATTTCCAAAGAAAGGGGGCAGGGAGAGATTACAGAATATTATTTACTACACAAACTAAAATAAAACGTAGTATTACATACTACAGAACATATTAAAAAGGAAAGAAGAAATCCTGTCCCTTTCCCAACTTCCAGATATATATAATGCACCATATTTCATTATATAACAACCATACTTGTATTTAATTCTTCAGTTGTAATAGAGAGGAAATGATTATACAAGGTTGAGAATAACAGTTGAGTCAAAGATGGCTTAAAAAGGCCTTAGGGAAAGTCCCCCCAGAGCAATCTCTAATGTTAGTCACTCCACCAAATCCATCCCATGTGGATATACAATCTTAGTAAAAATAATGTGCTTGATAAGCTAACTCAAGCCCAAGTCAAGGCCCCATCAGCTCCATTTCCAATCAGATTCTTGCCTCTAAGAGGCTTCTTCTACAGAAATTTTGAAAGTAGTTTTAATTGAAATAAATATAGTTGTTAAGAAGATAAAAATATTTCTGTAAGTGAATAAGTCAGTCAGAGAAAGACAAATACCATATGATTTCACTCATATGTGGAATTTAAGAAACAAAACGGATGAACATAGGGGAAGGGAAGGAAAAATAAAATAAGATGGAAATTGAGAGGAAGGCAAACCATAAGAGACACTAAACTCTAGGAAACAAACTGAGGGTTGCTGGAGGAGAGGTGGGTAGGGGGAAGGGATAATTGGGTGATGGGCATTAAGGAGGGCACTTGATATAATGAGCCCTGGATGTTATATGCAACTGATAAATCACTAAATTCTACCTCTGAAACTAATAAAAAAAATTTTCTGTAAATGTATTCATTTAACAAATCTAGAGTCATAAAAGAAAGCAGATCAATATGCAAATAAATATAAATTAATATAATAAAATGTGTATGTACACATATGCATATACATGTGTGTTTCTATATGTATATGCACATATAAAGAGAAGAACTGAATTTGGAATGAGCTCCCAAATCAAGCAACTAAAAACAAAGGAAAAGAGAAAAAGAGGTTATAGTAGTTTAATATTAGAGTTACAGGCTAAATTAATATGAAAGGTAAAAATTTTGAATGAAAAATGAAACTCAGTATTAAAAGTAAGTTTTTTAATGTGGCCCTTTAAAAATATATGAATAAATTAGCCTAGTATCATATGATACTTCTGAATAAATTATGACTAGTATCACATAATAGACAGCCAGTGTGGTACTGTGCACATGGTGGCTCAATGACTATTTGGTAAATGAATAGTGGGAAAATAAATATAACATTCTATCGTTGCATTCAAATGACAACTCTACATGCCTTTCATTGTCCAAAAAACAATGTAAGTAAATGTCAGGAAACTAATGAATGTCTTTCTCATACAGAAAAAAAATCACTGTTTGTTTGGTGAGGGAAGAAAGAACAATAGCACAAAATTTTAAGTAACATTTCAATACATACTTCCTTATCACTTTTCTTTTCCTGTATTGAAGCCATTTCATTTTCCAGTCGTTGGATTTCATCCTTCACTCGTCCCAGTTCTCTTTCAGCAATGATCCTAAAATGCTCTTCACTTTCAATCTCATGCTCCCTGGCTTTACAAAGAGACTACAGAATAATTTATGAGATAGAAAAACGTTTTAATTTTTAATATTATAAAATATTTATAATAATCCATTAGCCCCCCAAAAAAGTTCCCACAAAATACTGAGATTAAGTACTATTAATTCCACTTCCCTGAAACCTAAACCATGTTAGACTTTATGATTCAGTGTACTTTGTGTTGTGTACTAGTTGTAAGAAAGTCAGTTCATGGAATGACCTAGGAGAAAATATTGTTGTCAGCAATTTTCAGATATTATGTTAGTCTAGGGAAACTGAAGAAAACCAAAGTTAATAATGGTAAGACTTAAAAAAGATATAACTCATTACTTACCTACTTACCTAAAAAATAAGAAATAAAGTTTATTTAAAAATACTTGGGAAATGGGATGTTTCTATGAACTGATTATATATTCTAATTAAGAGATAATTTATAAATGACAATGTAAACACTGATGGTTATAAATATTTCCCAGAATATATTAACAAACCATCATGCCTTTGTGTTAAGTTTTACTTAATAAAATAGTATTTGTTGACTGTTGAGTTTGTAGTGCTTCAAAGTTATCACCATCAGTATTATTTTTAATTATTAGAATGTATAGGAAGTTTATTGTCTTTTGTGTCTATTATCTGATTTAATTAAGGTTTAACTATAATGAAATATACCTACAGAGAGTCTCTGATTTTCAAATCCCCAACTCAGTGATTTAGTAACTTTAAGAAAAGATGTTCCAAACAGTTTATTAGTTAATCATATCAGGATTCTAAAATTTCAAGTATTGCTTTTAAAAGTTCATTAAATTTGTAGCTTCCTAATAAGATTTATACACAATAAAATGGCTACTTATCTGTATTAATTATAAATTGGCATTAAAAGCATGCTTTGTTCACTTTTAAGAATTACGTATCTTTCAAAGAAAGGTAGAGGCATTTTTAAAAAAAATAGTTTGAAATGGAAGTTAGTAAACTCTCCAGTGCTGATTTCCTGAGCTGATTTGCTGGGCATCATCAGGGAATGATATTCTACACAACAGACTGCCCATAAAACAGAAGCTTACTTAACTAATCACTCTAAGTTTTAAGTTTATTATTTATAGTTATATTCTAAAATGGATTATACTTTCCCTGGTTATCTTAAATAATACCCTAAATATAATTTAACTTTTCTATCATCTCAGGATCCTAAAATACCATGGTGCCCTAAGGGCTACTGAAGTGTGTGAACTATGTGCTTCCACTCAAAAAGGCCCAGTGGATTGCACTGAAAAAGTGAAAAGGAGGTGGAAATTCTATCATGAGTTACACTAGGTCTATTTTGGCTTAAAATCATTGTTTGATCACTAAACCCTTCTCATATAATCTGATGCCTAATATTACATTAGACTGTATGAATGATTTCTTCTTTCAAATGAATTAGTTATTCCTGAACTCAGTGGCAGCAGTGAGTTCCTCAAAGCCTTTTTTTTCTACCTACTTTCAAGTTCAAGGTTATGTTCACAATAGTTTAGCTATGCTAAAGTTTCCTGTTGTATCTCTAAAATAAAATCACAGATGTAAATGCAATGTGAAATGTTCCATGACTACACATGGCATAATCAACATTATGTTGGCATAATTGTACCTGTGTAAATGAAAATTCTTGCTTAACATTTTTGAAGTGAGAAGTCATAGCATTAATTCGATCTTCATAGTCACGTAGCTGATCTTGCAAGCTTGACCTTTCCTCCTGCAGCTTTGACAACTGTAAATAATACGTGCGGTAATTTAGAGATTACTGTAGGAAAATTAGCACTACATTAAGACAATAGAAATCTCTCAGATTTCTCAGAAATCTCTCAGGGACCACTGCTAAGATGCAATTTTCATACAGCAGTACTTTAAGGGAAAAAATGATATTTTATTCCATAATTAAACCACAAGATCTCTAGAGCAAACCAGAGCATAATAACAGATATAACAAAAACGCAGAACATGAACCATAAATTTGATAAGTAGTGGGATATACTTATATATATACAGGTATAATAGCTCCTCCCCGAACTCCTATGCAAAACCAACAGATTTAGGGAAAGCTGGACAGAACAGAACAACTCTCATGTGCTTAGACCCTTATTGTTAATAATTGAATTAGAACCCTGAGTAGAAACAAAACAATGCAAATGCATAACAAACAAACAAAAAAAAACTTTAGGAAATTACAAGATAGATTCTCAGGACAATTAGAATATATCACCCCTCAAGCAATACAAAAACTCAACAAAACAAAAAAATATCCTTTTTTATAGTCTTGATCTGTGGTTCCCAAAGTTGGGGCTACAACCCAGGAGGTATACAACAAAATCCACAATATTTGAATTTTTTTTTTTAAAGATTTTATTTATTTATTTGAGAGAGAGAGAATGAGAGACAGAAAGCATGAGAGGGAGGAAGGTCAGAGGGAGAAGCAGACTCCCTGCCGAGCAGGGAGCCCGATGCGGGACTCAATCCAGGGACTCCAGGATCATGACCTGAGCCGAAGGCAGTCGCTTAACCAACTGAGCCACCCAGGCGCCCCCACAATATTTGAATTTTTAAATAAGGAAGAAAGAAAATAAATACTAATGTACTGTATGTTATATCCTATATTTTATTAAACATACTAAGTAACATTAAATATGTATTTTTTGCTTTTTATTTCATTTCAGTTTTACTTTTTTTTTTTAAGATTTTATTTATTTATCTGACAGAAAGAGAGACACAGGGAGAGAGGGAACACAAGCAGGGGGAGTGGGAGAGGGAGAAGCAGGCTTCCTGCTGAGCAGGGAGCTGGATGTGGGGCTCAATCCCAGGACCCTGGGATCATGACCCGAGCCGAAGGCAGACACTTAACAACTGAGCCACCCAGGCACCCCCAGTTTTACTTTTAATTCCCTCTTTTGTTTACTTTGTTGTTCTTTTTTATTTAAGATTATTTATTTATTTATTTGAGAGAGAAAGAGAGAGAGCATGAGAGGGGGGAGGGTCAGAGGGAGAAGAAGATTCCCCGCCCAGCAGGGAGCCCGATGTGGGACTCGACCCCGGAACTCCAGGATCATGACCTGACCCGAAGACAGTTGTTTAAGCAACTGAGCCACCCAGGTGCCCCTGTTGTTCTTTTTTAAATTTATTAAGAGCAGTTCTTAATTTCCTTACTTTTTGTCACATGGATTACAATGGACTAAATGTGTCACCCTCAAATTCATATGTTGAGGCCCTTACCCACATGTGATGGTATGTGGGGGTGGGCCTTTGGGAGGTAAATAGGTTTAAATTAGGACCTGAAGGTAGGACCCTCATGATGGAATTAGTGTCCTTATAAAAACGAGAGACCAGAGCTTTCTTTCTCTCTGCCATGTGAGAACAAAGTGAGAAGGCAGCCATGTGCAAGCCAGGAAGAGGGCTCTCACTAGAACCCAACCACGCTTCCACCCTGATCTCAACTTCTAGCCTTTCAGAACCTTGAAAAATGAATGTCTGGTTTTTAAGTCACTCAGTCTATGGTATTTTGTTATAGCAACCCAAGCCAACTAAGGCATTGATTTAAAAATGAAGGCATTTAAGCCTGTAAGTTTTCTCTAAGTAAGATTTTTGCTATTTCCAATGAATATAGGTGTGAAGCACTCTCTTTTTATTGTTTTCTAAAAGCTGACTTTCCCTTTCAATTTCTCTATGATAGAAGCACTATCCAGGAATATATATCTGAGAAATTGGCCTAAGTATTTAAGACGGATGTCTTAGTCAGCTCAGGCTGCCATAACAAAATGTCATAGACTGTGTGGCTTAAAGATCAGAAATTTATTTCTCATAGTTCTGGGGGCTGGGAAGTCCAGGACTGAGGTGCTAGCCAATTTGGTTCTTGTGAAATCTCTCTTCCTGACTTACAGACCATGCCTCTAGCTGCATACTCAAATGGTGGAGAGAGAGAGTGTTCTGGTCTCTCTTCCGCTTCATATAAAGATACTAATCGCATCATGGGAGCCACATTCTCATGACCTCATCTAAGCCTAATTACCTCCCAAAGGCCCCATTACCAAATCCCATCAATTGGAGATTAGGGCTTCAATATATGAATGGGGGAGGGAGATATCAGTCCATAACAATGGAGGATAATTTTTAAAATTATTTATTACAAATGCTATTGGTTATGATTAAGAATGTGGCCTATAAAATTCCTACCACTCATTTCTTTAATTGTGGTAAATATTCATAACCTACTTTTTATCACTTTAACTGTTTTTCAGTATACATTAAGAGTGGCATTAAGTACATTCATGTGTTGTGCAACCACTATCACCATCCACCTGAAAATTTTCATCTTCCCAAACTGAAACTCTGCCCATTAAACCCTAACTCTCCAGTCCCCTTCCCCCCAGCCCCTGGAAATTGCCATTCTACTTATATCTTTATGAATTTGACTACTCTAGGTATGTCATGTAAGTGGAACCATACAGTGTTTTATGTACACCTTATTTCACTTCATATAATGTGTTTAAGGTTTATCATTCATTTTTAGTGCATTAAGGATTTTGTTCTGATATAGTAAATGATCCACCTTTGTAAATATTTTACAGACATATTCTTTAAAGTGTTTATTTAAGGGATATATATACTCTCTCTGTTTTTATTTTTATTGTATTATTCATAACTCTATATCCTTATTTTTGTCTATTAGAATTGTCCAGTTCTGAGGAGGTCAGTATTGAAGTATCCTACTACAACTGTATTTTTTTGTCAAAATCTACTTGTATTTATAATAGCTTTTCCTTTTATGTACTTAGTTATTGCACTGTTTGGTGCATACAGCTTTATGACTTTTATTTTCTTCATCAGTTATAACTTTTATGATTGCATAATGAACCCAGAGCAAAAGCATCTGCTTTTTTAATGAAAGCATAATAATTAACTCTCCACAAGCTGATAATTCCTTCCTCACAGAATTCCCAGACAATATTTTTTGCCTCTTTTAAATATAAAAGGTCATGCAAGGACCACCAGATACTTACTGAAAACTTACATCATGTGAGGGATATCAAGATAAACAAACAAACAAAAAGATCCCAGAGGAAACATAACTCAAGACACAAAAAAGAACTAAACACACACACACACACACACACACACACTCAGCCAGACTGTAATTGATATTGTACTCCTAAAACAAGACCATATGCTACAAAAAAGCAACAAGCAAATAACCTGAAAATTAAAAATATGGTTGATAGAGCTGCAATGTAAAAATGACACAAAACCCTAAAAGCTTCCAGAGATTAAAACTATAACCTACAAAGAAATGGAAATCATTCTAATATGAGATTACTCACCAACATCACTACTGGAAGATAATACTTTGCAAATTCTGTGGAAAAAATATTTTTTTTAAAGATTTTATTTATTTATTTGAGAGAGAGAATGAGATAGAGAGAGCATGAGAGGGGGGAGGGTCAGAGGGAGAAGCAGACTCCCTGCTGAGCAGGGAGCCCGATGCGGGACTCGATCCAGGGACTCCAGGATCATGACCTGAGCCAAAGGCAGTCGCTTAACCAACTGAGCCACCCAGGCGCCCGGACAAAATATTTTTAACCTAGAATATTCTACCCAGCCAAAACTATCAAATGTGAGATTAAATAAAAAACATTTTCAATTCGGAGTTTTCCTCCTATATACCCTTCTCAGGGACACCCAAGAAAGTATTTCATCAAAACAAGGAAATAACCCAAGAAAGAAGATATGTGATCTAGGAAATAGAGCATCAATGCAGTAAAGGAATAAAGGAAATTCTCAAGTTAACAGTTGGAAAATAGGCTTGTGGAAAAAAATCCATATTAAAAAATACAGGACTCTAGAAGGAAGGAGTGGAGGGAGAAAGAAGGTATCTTGAAGATCTGATACTATGACTTAAAGAATATAAACTTAAAGCAGGCAATGCAAGAAATCAATTGGCAACTAAGGATGCAATGAATCAAAAGCACAGTACTATGGACCCTTCTTGAAACAACTACTTAAGGATAGAACCCAACCAGTCAAAAGACGAATTAAAGTGAAAAATCCAGGAAAAGGTAAACTGAGTAAAAGTGGCTGCATTAAGGACCATTAAATCAGTTTAAATATAAAACTAAGACTAAACACTTGTAGTAAATTAAGGACACTGGACAGAATGAAAATAAAATAAACCTTGATAATATAAAAATAATAAAACTACTATTTTTTAATGGGGTAAAAAGTGGTGGAAAGAAGTGTGAGAGTTAATTTCTTTGTTTTAAAAATGAAAAATGAGGGGCGCCTGGGTGGCTCAGTTGGTTAAACGACTGCCTTCGGCTCAGGTCATGATCCTGGAGTCCTGGGATCGAGTCCCGCATCGGGCTCTCTGCTCAGCAGGGGGTCTGCTTCTCCCTCTGACCCTCTTCCATCTTGTGCTCTCTGTCTCTCATTCTCTCTCTCTCAAATAAATAAATAAAATCTTTAAAAAAAGAATAAAAAAATTAAAATGAAAAATGAAAGATCAGGGAATCAACCCATACTGTCAACAAATGAAACAAAACATTTTTTTAAACAATAATTTAACCATTTCATTTTTTTCTTATAGTTTTTCCTAATGCTAAGAAAATTTTTTAGCAATCATTATCTGTTGTAATCAAGTAATATTTATTTGAAATTCAACAATCCCTCTCTTTGTCTCTTAAGTAAAATTAGATTATTTTTATTAAATAAAAATTGTTATGTTAAAAACAGCACATATAGTAGGATTCCATTCTTACAATACTTCTGTTTGTCTTTTGTATCTACATATCTGTAGATAATGATGTCTGGAATATTTGTTTAATGTCATGATAGTCACACTTCTATAGTCAACAGTAGGTATTTCGAGGAGGGAATACTCTTTTATTTTATACCCTTCTGTTTGTTTGAATGATTTAAACTTACCGGAGTTGCTTTTTTAATGCCACTTAAAGTGAAGTGATTACGAACCCTCACTCTTCTTTCTATTGCTCTGTAATATTTTTTAAATAGCTAATATAATTACTATGTATATAAAATTATATGAGACAAATATTATGGTAATAATACCAAAAACTAACATTTGAATGGAAGTTTAACCTATATTAATGTGCTTAGAGCTGTATAACGATCCTGTGAAATAATTATTTTATTTATTTCCAGTTTATAGAAGAAACAGGCTCACTGATGGTAATTAGGATCTAAACCCAGGGCTGGATACTTCTTAATATTATTATTCCTCAGTACTCAGTGCTAAATCTCTTATTTTCCCTAATGTTGCCCTTCATTAAAACAAACAAAAAACTGCAGCCATCTAATTTAGACATGAATAAATATGTCAGAGTATTTTGAAAAAAAACTTCAAAAAACAGTGAAGGATTTTCATTTTCATTTTTCAGAGGAAAGAAAACCTTCTCTTCCATTCTATAAAGTAATGTAATCATCATCCGTTCTTCTTGGACCCTCTTCTCCACAACACCCTGCCATGTGATAGAACTTTAGACTGACTGTTAAAGGTTTTTAAAAGTTTTCTGAGCCGGTTGCAATTTTATTTTTAACAACTATTATGCATTGGTTGCAAGCTGGTGTAAAATATTCCTTACAACGTAAAATATTTTGTATCACTCTGTGGCAACATTCTCACTTTGAAAAGCTGCAAACTGTACATTTTACATTCTTACTAGAACGTTCCTCTTGAAAACATTTCTTCGAGTCACTTTCAACTTTAAATGTCATAGGCAGAAACTCAAAAAGAAATGTCAACCAGAACGTGTTTTGTTTATAAACATCCGCTAACAACTGTTGCTACGAAAACCGCAGAAGTCCCTTTGCAAGCCGCGCTTAATTCTGAGGAAGGAAAAGTAGACCCGGGAATCAGCCTTTCCTCTCCTGCCCACGAGGCTGGAAATGAGTACGTGGAGCAGAAGAGGACAGAGTAACGACTCAGGCTTTATGTCCTGAATATTAATTATCGTTTCAATTTATATTTTGTAATGCTTAGCCAAGTTCCGAAAAGGGCGGGCAGGTGAGGGAGGAAGAAGATGGTGCGGGTGAGAGAGAAGAGATGAAACTCGGGAAGGAAAGGGGAGAAATAAAAGGGTTGGGGTATTCTGCCAACCAGAAACTTCCTCCTCTTTACCCCGCCTTCTTCGCCCGATCCTTACCTGATCTTCCAGTATCTTGTTCTCCTCATTTGCCACCGGGATAGCAAACCCATCGTCCCAATGCAGCTCCGCCAAGAATTCGCTACTCATGATGGCAAACGGATAGGGGACCTCTGACAGGCTGTGGAAGAAAGATCCGCTTGCTCGTAGAGCCCGGCAGCAGCACGCGAGGCAATCCCCCGCACCCGCATAGCTCCCCTGTAATTACCACCGCAGCCCTAGCAACCGTCCCGCGCCCTTAGTTACCAAACAGGAAGTGCTCATGCCGCAAGGCAAAACTTCCGGTTGAGAACTCGGTCCCTAGATCACGAGCAGCTTTTCCTTTTTGAGTTCCCAGGGAAGCGAAGCACTTACTCGCTCGGGTTGCCAGGCGCCAGCATAACTTTCCCTCAAATTGGGGTCGTGCCCCCGGAGCGCTCCTGGAGGGTGTAAAGTCGGTGGCGCCTGCGGTCTCCAGGCTACACGGGGTACGGGAATGGCATTGCACCACGCAACTGCCGGATCGCGCGCAGATGAGAGCTAAAGAAAACCGTAAAGCCGACTTTCAAGTGGTGTTTGTTGAGTTTCCTCCGTAGATGAAATCTCGTAGGCTGAAGTAGACTGGCATTTCCGAAGCACAGTTCATCCCTTAGAATCGCTGATGTGTGTTTCGATCTTTGTGTTAATCTCCTGGTCTTCTTCACAATGCTCATCTGCCCTTTGCAGCGCGTCCTAGCTAACCGCGGACGAGGACTGCGCAGAGATGGCAAACTTGGGGCGCAGAGTTTGGTGGTCTCTCCCTCGCCACCCCTACACCTTATTTTTCTCTTTACATTTTCATTTGTTAACATTCACAAATCTTCTCTTTCCCACAGAAATCTGTAATTCTTCCTAATCTCGAAAAAGGAAACACTGAGCCCACATTATCATGAAGGCATTATTTGGCTGAAGAGGCGCCCCCTTTAGACTGGCAAGCACTTCACCAATTCAGTAATTTGAATTACCTACTTCGCACTGGTAGACATTAGAGTTTACAGCTTCTGTTCTATAGCATCTCAGAACTGGGAAGAATAAAACAATCAGCTAATCTAATCATTTCATCTTCCAGATTAAGAAAACTGAGGCTCCCTAAAGTGAAGCGATTAAAGTCGCAGCACTTGAACCAGGATACAGATCTCCTACTACAAACTATACTGTCATGAGAAATGTTCTTGGCTGAAATACCTCTACTACAGCATCATGAGCTTAAATCAATTTTGCTTATCCAATAAGCAACTGTCTGTAGCCTTTTTGCCCTTTTGAATTTTATCTTACCATTATTTTGTTACACTTTTTATTATAAAAAGTTTAAATATAAAAAAGAATAAAGGGGGGGGCGAGATGTGGGAAAAAAGAATAGAACAGGGTATGATGAATGTCCACATACTCATTATCTTGATTTAACATATTTTGCCACATTCACTTCATCTATATTTTTTGCTGAAGCATTTTAAAGAAAATCGCAGACCTCATGACATTTCATCCCCAACTATTTGAGCATGCATCACTAATGTTTAACAGTCAATATTTTCTAACATAAATACAGTATAATTATCACATCTATCAAAACTAACAATATCAAAATTCTTGAATATCATTTCATAACCATTTCAATTGTCCTGAAAATGTCTTTTTACCATTGGTTTGTTACTATACATTTGAAATCTTGTAGTTTTGTCTCCTTGTGCTTACATGGTTTTCCATATATTTAATCTTATGGACTGTTTCTCTAGTCTCAGAGTCTCAAAGACTAAAATTAGTTTTTTGTATTCTTAAAAGCATTTATCTTTTATCTTCTATCACCATAGAAATATTTTATACATACTTTATAGATGTATTAAATGTAGCATATGTGATATATATTATTTCACTGAATGACATTACTCAGATGCAATAAAATTTTATTATTCTTAGAAACAACTTTTATACATTTGACTATCTATAGTATATTCCATGCATCAAAGTGTAATGAACATATTCCTTCACTGAAATACTATATTTATCGATATATACAACTACCATCTTTAGAAAGAATTTTTATATATGTGCCTTTATGGAGTATATTAAATGCAGCACAGTGGGCGCCTGGGTGGCTCAGTTGGTTAAGCGACTGCCTTCGGCTCAGGTCATGATCCTGGAGTCCCGGGATCGAGTCCCACATCGGGCTCCCTGCTCGGCAGGGGGTCTGCTTCTCCCTCTGCCCTCTTCCCTCTCGTGCTCTCTCTCATTCTCTCCCTCTCAAATAAATAAATAAAATCTTTAAAAAAAATAAAATAAATGCAGCACAGTGTGGCGAAACATCATTCACTGTAAATAACACTGTACTTATTCACATATACAACATTCTTAGAAATATCTTCTTCGGGGGTAGAATTAGCACAGCATTTTATCCCTCACTTCTGCAATGCCTAAATTCCCGAGGTGGTGGAGGAGAAAGACAGCTTGTAGGGGGGATTTCAACCTGTGTGGAATAATGGAAATTTAGAGCTAAATAACCTTATAAAAGATGATCTTTTATTTTATAATAGTTTAGTCATTCCTACTAATGAAAATGTTAGTATCCAGCACATATTGAGATGGCATATAGTTATTTATACTGGAGATTTGTTATGGCAATGCTGCTTCCTAAAATTATTAGTGTTGTTCTGCCCATATGTCTTAAACATTCTTTTCTAATTTCTCATCCCCATTACTAATGTGAATACTGAGGCAGCTGCCTCAGCCCGTGCCAATCTGCTGATCCCCCCCCTCTGTGTTAGCTGGAGCTGCCAAATCCATGACTGCAGCTGTCTTTGCTATGTTCTCCTGCAGGCCCCAAGGACATCAGAAGTCTGGCAGACAAATCCATGCAAAGAGTCCCATTCCTCATGTCTCATGGATTCTATTTCCTGAATTTCAGGAATTTTGTACAATGCTGAATTTTGTACAAAATGTCCGTACATTCTCCTAATTCTACATTTCTGCCTTAAAACGATATTCCTGCTTCTCCACCTCATCACCACAGCATTCCATATCATCCAGTTGCCACTTTTAGAATCCCACTATTATAACTCGACTTGAATTTACTCAGATCTAGACTTGGAAACAAAACCCGAAGTTTTACAAGCCTTGTTGCTGACCATGAAATACTCAATTTAATCCCAAAACGCTAAGGTAGATGTTACTCTTTTAACTACTGCATTCCCAAGTAGATAAACTTCATCCAAATCAGATTTTTCAGGCTAAAATATGAAGAGGTTTATGGTTTTGCAAAAATAATGTGATATTTGTAAAAAAAAAAAAAAAAAAGAAAGAAAAAGAAAAATACATATATGTATAAAGAAAAAGGAAAAGATATCTTTCACCTCCCACTAATCTCATTCCCAAGAGTTTGCCACTGTTTGGCATGTGTCCTGCCAGTATTTTTTTAAGTAAAGCTATATATACATAGATATATTAATTTTTCCCATAGAAATAGAATCATATTATAAATATTCTTTTGCAGATTCATTTTATCACTTAACAATAGTGGCCATGTTTTCATATCAGTACATTAGATCTTTGGTCTTTTAATGGCAGCTTAAACTTCAGTATTATCCATCAATTTTAACTTTTTAAACAATGCTACAATGAACATTTTTATAATACTGTATTTCATCAAGTCTGGGGTCTACTTATTCTCACATCTGAATATCTCTAAAGTTGGGATACATATTTCAATCAGTAGTGTTTTTGATTTGGTGAATAAGAGATAACCTTGCACACATATGTATTTCTGCATGACCTATTCTTAGAAGTAAAATTAATGCAAAACATATATAAGCAATTTTATTTTGATAGATACTACTGAATTCTTTGAAAATGTCTTTATATACCAACAGAATATGGCAGTATCCTTGCATACTCTACATATTATGAAGTAATATTTTATAACCTAAAGAGAAAAATATGGTATCTTGTTGTTTATTGCCAATTTTTAAATTATGAGACTGAGCATCACATTTCTTCTGCTAAGAATTTATCATATCCTAAGACAAGTACCATATGATTTCACTCATATATGGAATTTAAGAAACAAATGAACAAAGAAAAAAAAAGAGACAAACAAGAAAAGACTCTTAACGATAGAGAACAAAGAGATGGTTACCACAGGGGACGTGGGTGGGAGATAGTTAAAACAGGTCAAGAGAATGAAGAGTACACTTATCATGATGAGCACTGAGTGATGTTCAGAATTGGTGAATCACTATATTGTACCCCTGAAACTAACATAACACTGTACATTAATTATATTGGAATTTTTAAAAATAAAAATAAATAAATAAAATGTATCATATCCTTTGCCCATCCATCTCATTAGGTTGTCTCTTCTTTTTGAACTATAACAGTGTTTTCTATTTTATGGACAGTATTCTTTGTGCATGCTTGTGTGTGACATGTGTGTATGAACAGTATTTTTCTCCCAATCTGTTTTTTGGGGCTTTTAAAACTTTGTTTTTGGTATATTTTGCCATACCACCTCAGAAACTGCTCTTGTTGCCATTAGTATGCTTCATATTCCAATGGGAAGTTTAGCATCAACTCACCAGATCTATGCGCTGCATTGAGCTCAGCTATTCCTCCCTCTTTTTTTCTCATGGCTTTTTAGGACTATCAGTTTCCCGGTAACCTTCTCAGTCTCATTTGTTGCTTTATTTTGTCCTGTTTGGCTTCTTAATATTGGTATTCTTCAAGACCCAAAGCTTGCCTCTCTACTCTTCTCTTCTTACACTTGCTTCCTAAGTGATCATATCCATTTTCATGGCTTTAAGTACCATGGACTTCTTTAACAACTCCCCTTAGTATTTCTGTATCCCAGATCTCTCTTCTACACTAAACATATGTCCAACCGCCTATCTGACAGTTCCACTGAGATGTGTCCTAGATGAGATGCCTCAAACCTAATACACAGGTGCAAGACAGAATTCTTGATTTCATCCCACACATATTTCAAACCTCTTTCTCAGTCTTTCCTAGCACAGTAGAACCAAAGCCATATATCCAGCTGTACAAAATCAAATCCTAGCTGTCATTACTGACTCCTTCCTCTTCCTCACCTTCCACCTCCAATACATCACTATGACATCTCACTTCTACCCTCAAGTCTATATTGATTCTACTTCTCTCCATCTTCACTGCCAACACTCCAATTTGGACTATCATCATTTCTCACTGCACAAATGCAGCTGTGTCCTCAACATATCCAGTCCTTTCTTCAATGTTCTTTTTCTATTCCAGCATCCAATCCAACATACCACATTGCATTTTGTTGTAATGTCTCCTTAGTCTGCCCTGGTCTGTGACAAGTTCTCAGTTTTTTCTTGTTTTTCATGACCTGGACAGAACTGAGAAGTACTGGTCAGGTGTTTTGTAGAATGATATTTGGTTTATCTGATGGTTTTCTCATAATTAGGACAGAGTAATGGGTTTTAGGAAAGAAACCCATAGAGGTGAAGTGCACTTCTCATCACATCATATCAGTGAATACATGTTCTCATGACATCACTGGTGATTTTCATCTTGATCATTTTGTTAAGGTAGCATTTGCCAGGTTTCTTTTTTTTTTAATTAAAATATAATTAGCATACAGTGTTATATTAGTTTCAGGTGTACAGTGTAATGATTCAACGATTATATTACTCAGTGCTCAAGATAAGCGTACTCTTGGTCCCCTTTATCTATTTCACCCCACTTTATTTTTTTAAAGATTTTATTTATTTGACAGAGAGAGAGAGTGCGCACACACAAGCATGAGGAGTGCAGGCAGACTGAGAGGGAGAAGCAGGCTTCCCACCGAGCAGGGAGCCCAATGCAGGGCTCAATCCCAGGACCCTGGGATCATGACCTGAGCCGAAGGCAGATGCTTAACCAATTGACCCACCCAGGCGCCACTATTTCACCCCATTTTAAAACTACTATTTTCCTTTCCAAACTCTGAGTGATTCAATATTCAGCCTGCCCTCAAGGAGGGAGATTACACCCTACCTCCTAAAAGGGGAGTACCTACATATATTATTTGAAATTTTTCCATAGGTAAGATTATCTCTTCTCCATTTATTTATTCAATTATTAATTAATAGCACTATGGACTAATATATACTTTATACTTTGGATTCCAAACTATGCTGTTTTGTTGCTCAGTTTGTTCCAGATTGAGCCATTGGCCCCTGTCTCTTTGACACGCCTTCATCCTTTTGAGCACCTCTTTACTTTCTGGCATTGCAAAATGCCCCAGGATCATCTTGTTTTTTTCCTTACCCAGCCTCAGAATTAGCCATTTCTCCAAGGAGCCCTGGTTCCTTTTGGTGGAGAATGGTATTTAGAAACCAAGATCTGGGCTCTGGGTATGTTTGTTGCTATGGGGTTGTCATTATTTCTGGGTCCTCTCAGCAGACAGAATTAGATAACATATGTATGTATATTAACCCAAGAATTCATACATATATATTATTGTCTTTGTATCTATCTACCTGTATAAGCTAAACATTGGTACCTACTGATGTCTCTGACTCCAATCTAGTACCACAGAGTTCATTCTAGCCTGCCCTTCTTATTTGAAACTTTCCTTCTGACAGTGAGAAACCTTACTCCCACTATTCATCATCCATTTACTTATTTCTTCAACTTCAATATACATTTAAACTAGTTCTATAATTATTAACATACTCTCAGTACAAGCCTTTTCAAGGACATATGTTTTTATTTTTCCTAGATAAATACCAAAGGATACAAATGCTAACCATAGGATAAGGTGTATATGTTTAGTTTTATAAAAACATGCCTGACCTTTTTGGCTTAGTTAGAATTAAATCCAAACTCCTTAACCTGTCTACAAAGTCCTACGTGATCTGATCCCTGCTTGTTTTTTCCAACCTCATCTCTTGCCATCTTTCCTCTCATTCACTATGTTTCAGCTATCCTGGCTTTTTAAAATTGTTTTGTTAGAACCTCAAAAAACTAAGGTGTCTTCCAGACTTGAGGGCTTCATATATGTTGATCCTTCTCCCTGGAACATTTTCCTCCCATGACTATAGTTCTGTATATTCTTCGGTTCTATAGTATTCTTCAGGGTTCCATAGTCTTCAGTTTATATATAACCTCCTTATAGAGATCTTCCTTGCCCATTTAATCCAACATAGCTTTTTCCTGTTATTCTTTCTTAAAACAAAATTTTCACATTTAGCAATTTCATTCAGACAACTCACCACAATTGGCATTTAATGTTTTTATTTGCTTGTTTACTTATTTTTGATCTTTGCCATTAGACTACAATATGCATGACAGTAGGAACCAGATGCATTTTGTTCACCCTATATTCAGAAACTGGAACAATACCTGTACCTGGTAGTGCTCAATAAAAATCTGCTGAAAGAGGGCGCCTGGGTGGCTCAGTCATTAAGCGTCTGCCTTCGGCTCAGGTCATGATCCCAGGGTCCTGGGATCGAGTCCCACATCGGGCTCCCTGCTCGGCAAGAAGCCTGCTTCTCCCTCTCCCATTCCCCCTGCTTGTGTTCCTGCTCTCGCTATCTCTCTCTGTGTCAAATAAATAAATAAAATCTTAAAAAAAAAATCTGCTGAAAGAATCAGTATGAATAAAAAGAGGAGTTTTAAATGTTTGTAATTAAATCTACCAGTCTTCCTTGATAACTTTTGTTTTACACCACACTAGGGAGAGCCTTTTCCAGAAGACTATAAAAATGATCTCCAAAAGTTTTTCTAGTATTCTTAGAATTATATATTAAGGGGCGCCTGGGTGGCTTAGTTGGCTGGGCATCTAACTCTTGATTTCAGCTCAGGTCGTGATCTTGCGGTCCTGGGATCGAGCCCTGTGTCGGGCTCTGCACTCAGGGTGGAGTCTGCCTGAGATTCTCTCTCTCCCTCTTCCTCTGCCTGTCCCCCTTACTCGCACTCTCTAGATGAATGAACGAGTGAATGAATGAATGAACAAATAAATAAGTAAAATCTTTTTAAAAAAGAATTATATATTAAAATTTAATGCACATAAAATTATGTTTGTGTATGAGAAGTAGATTCATAGTTCTCTCTCAAAACAAATAATTTTCTCAGCACCATTTATTAAATAAATATCTTGCTTTTTGGTTTGAAATGTTCCCTTAAATACTAAATTCTCATATATACAAAGATATGTTTCTGGATATGTGGTATTTCACTAATGTATTTATCTGCCTCTATGAAAGTACCACAGTTCTGAGCAGCACAGCTTCTTAATATGGTAGGGCCAACCACAACAGCTATTACCACCATCACAACTATTCTTGTCTACCCTCAAACATTTCCTTGAAGTCAAGTTGTCAAGTTTTCCATCTCCCTCCAAAAAAAAGAGGAGGACTCAGAATCCTAGGAATTTCACTGAAGTCTCTCTAAATATACATAATAATTTCAAAAAATTGAAACTTTTTTTATTGTCTTCCTACCCAGAAAAATGGTAAATGTCTCCATTTTTTCAGGTTTTCTTTTATGCAATTCATTCTTAAATCGTTGCATATGATTTAGATTCAGAGCATTTATGTAAACTCAGAAGAAACTTCCAAGATTGCCTGGCGCTACAACATGCCCTTCAGCAATGTGCAATCCTTCTGTGCTGCTACTGCTTAGGTACTCACTCTCTCCTGAGGAAATCCATTTATTATGAAATAGTTAATGACCTGGATAATGACCTAACAGTCTTATTGGAAAAATGTCAGAGGAGTCTCATACCTGTCCTGTTCCTCAATTTCCTTACCTATACAAAATATATTTTTAGTGGCGAAGATACTGACCAGTATCTACAACATCTTGCAGACGTATACATTTCACAAGGGCTGAATCAGATATTTCACTGCTCTGTTGGATGCTGTTAATGAAAAAGATGGATTTAACTCTTTACAAAGGAACATTTACATCACAGACCAATATTATGCAGTATTTTTGAAATCACTGTTCCTTTTTTTTCAATGTTTTTATCTTTGTTTCTGAAACACAGTAATCACTTAATACTTGCTAAATTAATGAATAGATTATTCCCAAGGATTTATTTCTCCTGGTAACAGGGGGCCACAACTATAGTTAAATAAAACATTTTCTACTACAGAGAAATAGTAGAGGAAAGATCTCTCTAATTACAGGCTTTCTAATATCCTTTTCTAGGAAATACATGTTCACAAATGTATTTAGCCCATTGCAACCACTGCCTTGTAAAAAAATATTATATAATTGAATTTGGTACTCAGAGGGGGCGTGTGTGTGTGTGTGTGTGTGCGCGCGCACGCAGGTATAAAAGTCAATTGCTGTAGGTGGGTAACTAAATCACTGCTAACAGTCATCTGTGACTATTTCTCACCTGCAAGGACAAAGGGAAAAAGAAGGTCCTTTATATCAAAGTATTCTCATCTATCAGAAAAACAAACCTCAAAACCAAAGAATTGACTAAACCAATACTATAAGAAGCTCTGATATTCATGGGTTCATACTTTTGCTAGTGGAAATACATATTTTACAGATTTTATTCATTTACTCTAATCCAGTAGATGGTGCTACATGTCTGTATATGTAAAGTACCACAAATGTCTTTTTTCTTTTTTTTTTTTAATCTTTTCTCTCTTTCTTTTTTAGCCAGAACTCTCATCAAGATTTACTATTATAATGAAGCTCATTATTCCTGACATCTGAGCCAAATCTCTGGGTGTAGCATTAAAGATGTACTTAAGGAGAAATCCCCACCCCCCCCAAATAACTGTGGACCAAATACCATCCTAACAATCTATTAACAGTTTTTTTTTTCCTCAGCTCATTCTCACTCCAAAATGACAAAATCTTCAATGTCACACAGAATTCTGTCTCAGCGCATTAAAAACATCCAGATGCAAAATCAGAATCCCTCTTATTCTTCTAAATATTGCTAGTTGCTATTATTATGAAGCAGCCATAACAATGATAATAATTAACAATGAAAGCTTAAATTTAAGATTGTAATGGGTAGATCAACACATAAATCTACCATTTAAGAAGATAACATGGAAAAAAACTTAGGTATATAAATTTTTGTAAAGATAAAGTTTATTGTTAAATCAGCAATTAGGCCTAACCACACAAATTGTTTCTTTGTGAATCATCAAAAACTGAAAGCTTTATAAAAGTAGAGACTCTATTTAGGTATCAGCACAAATAATCCCATATCACCCAGCAACCTATGAACAGTTAATTTATGTTACTTACGTATTATAAACACAGGAACTAAACTGGGCATATAATTTGAATCAGAAGTTATGTATTTTTTGTCACCTTTACCATGCAGATTGTAATGCTATTAGCTCACAAATTCAAAACGCTTTGAAATCATTGTATTATAAACCAAGAATAAGGGGACATCAACTACTAATTTAAAAATTAGAACATTTTCAGTACTGTATTAGTTTATTGTATTAAATTTTGATTTAGTTAACTGTGATGTGATTTCATAATGTCCTTTTACATTCTTTCAAGTTTTTTTTTACTCTTTTCATTGTATCCAAAGAAAAATGAGAGCTGCAGTCACTTATTTCAGAGTTCTATACATAATATAGGTATTAATAATCTGCTGACCAAAGGCTTAATAGAATGGTTTTATTCAGTGAATTAGATCACTTTAAGGACCAGATTCTAATACAAATACAGGAAAGTCAGATGTAACCTTTTAGATGACTATTTTGTCATTTATGCTTTCCTTCATTCATGTTTTCATTAACTCTTTGACCAGTCCTTGAACAAACTCATGGAGGCAAAATTGAATTGGTTATTCCTAGGGCTACACAACATGAAAAAGCCATGATCTTAATCCAGGAATGACTTCTTAACGAAAAAGACAAAAAAAAATAGTTATAGATAAGGTAAGGTAATATATATCAACTTACATGCCTACTGAGAGCAAGGTCAGGGTGTGGTGCCACTAAATCTCCTCTGTAACTAGCTTACCTGGAAACAGTAACATTGATCCAATGACTACATGAGCCACAAGGGACACAACTTCTCAAAGGAAGTGGCTTGTTTTTGTCTTTCTGAGGTATTATAATGAACATAAGTAGAGTTCTTCATTCATAAAAGACACATCACATTTGTTAAAACACTGACCTAGCCTTCAAGTTACAAAATAGAAAAAGTGGTTATCTTTCCCTCAAAGAGTTTACTGTTAAATACAGAAACCAACCATTAAGTAGAGAAGCTGCCTCCTAACTGGTAACTGCCTTCATAACTCATAATCTCTCTAAAACTCCATACCTCAGCCAAAATGACTTTTCTAAACCTCAAATCTCAGTACATCATCCCTCCCAATAAGAACCTCTCCTTGGCTCTCGGTGACCTCCCTAGCATGGCTTATAAGGCCCTCATGAACTAAGTCCTGCTTCCTC
Organism: Neomonachus schauinslandi; assembly: GCF_002201575.2. Classification (NCBI taxonomy): domain Eukaryota; kingdom Metazoa; phylum Chordata; class Mammalia; order Carnivora; family Phocidae; genus Neomonachus; species Neomonachus schauinslandi. Next base: position 83,860,523 of record NC_058403.1, on the reverse strand, counting down.
TCTAGTCTCATCTCTCACTCTCCCTCACCTCACACTGGGAATTCTAGCTCAAATGAATCTGTTTACTTTTTCTCAAGGTCTCTCCCATTTCAAGCCTTGGCACATGTGTTTCTTCTGCTTGGGCACTCTTCCCAAATTTGTCCATCTAATGTCAAACTTCCCTGACCTATTCATGCTTCCCCAGCTTCATGTTTTCACTATTGTGGCACTTAAACTTTTTACTTCTCCATGTCCCCTATTACACTCTAAGCAATGTAAGTCAGAGAGTGTCTAGTTTATTTAACCCTGGCTTCCAAGCATTAGGTACACGGTATACATTCATTCATTCATTCATTGTATAGTCTTTGAGCACCTAATGTGTGACATGCCCCCTATGGTAAGTGATAGGGACATGTATCAGTGAACAGAACAGAGGAGGAAGTTGCCTTCCAGAACTTCCATTAAATTAACTAAATCAGACCAAGTGCACACAGTTTGGCAAAGCTATCAGGACTCTTCAGGGAAAGCGTGTCTGTCTCCAGGTGGTAGGCGGTTGGGAACAGATGAGTCACCCCATTGGAATAGGGCCTTACCTGTAACTTCAAAGATGTGGATACAAAGCTTCCTGGTGAAAAGTTGAGGAAAAAAGTTGTGGAAAATCTTGAACCTGGGAGGTGAAGGGAAGTGAGGAATTTACAAGTAGTTCGACACTGCTGAATGGGGAATGGAGTGACTTTTGTAGCATAGCATTTGCCTACGAGAGGAACATGAGATGAGGCAGGGAAAGTTGAAAGGCACAAGGCCACAAAAATATTTTCTTGTGGATAATAGGGATACATCAAATAATTTTGATTGGGAGAGATAAATAGAAAAGAGATCAGTAATGAGGATCTGAAATAGGAAAAGAGACAAGCGTCAGGCAGTCAGACTTTGTGACTCTCTGGAGGCAGGACTAACCATGAAAATGTTCTTCTCATCCTGTGGGAAATGTCAGGGACCAGTGGGCTTGGGATGAGAAAGGCTAGCTCCAACATCCGCCAGCAGTACTGTGCCAATAGCCAAGTTTTCAAAACCTTCTTAAAATTATCCTGTCGAACTGTAAATGTGTTTTTGCCTAGCTTTCCAAGCCTTATATATTCTCCCATGTGCTTGACAATCCCACTCTTTAAGTCATCAGAGTACGTAGTAACACCTACAGGTACCTGCATGTTTGTGTACATCATCAGTGTTCTTACTCTCCAGGGTCCATGATGGACACAGAAAGACAGGGAGAGGAAGTATAGATCCTGTGTCTTATGCTGTCCCGGCAGTTAGTAAAAGAAATACTGGTGATGGATTGATAATGGGCTTCTTTGCGTTCAGTATTGTTCTTCAAAATAATACAAAGGTTCTTTCATTTCCTTCTTTGTTCTTTTCTAAACTTTTTATATCTTTACAATGAGTAGGAGAAATACTTTTTTTTTCAAAGATTTTATTTATTTATTTATCAGAGAGCGAGAGAGAGAGAGAGAGAGAGAGAGAATCAGCATGAGAGGGGAGAGGGTCAGAGGGAGAAGCAGGCTCCCCGCGGAGCAGGAAGCCCAACGCGGGGCTCGATCCCAGGACTCCATCCCAGGACTCCGGGATCATGACCTGAGCCGAAGGCAGTCGCCCAACCAACTGAGCCACCCAGGTGCCCCTAAACAAAAATACTCCCCCCAAAATCCTTGAGAGGTAAAGGGGAGTAGTAGAAACAGTAAACAAAAAAATATGCCCACCATATAACTCCTATATAGAAAAATGTAGGGTAAGATACAGGGAAATGTGTGTTGTCATGATGCCGTACACACCATTCATGTGAGCACAGCATAAAAACAAGGCTAGTATGGGGCTGCAGCTTGCACCGCCCACGCTGCAATATGGAAAAAGCACCACTCCACTAGGCTAAGAAACTTGGCTTTTTTATAGTTAAGGCTTTAAGAGACACTGCAGAGAGGTGGCCTTCTTTATTCAATGAGCTATAGCTCTCCACATAATGTATGAGGAAGTTTACTCAAAGCACTTTTTATCAGCTGTCAATTTGTTTCTTAGTCTGCATTTGGCCATATTTCAGGTAGCAAAGGAGAAAGCAGGGATTATTCCGTGGTTTTTGCCCTGGGAGAACTAATTGTTGCCTATTACTTTAGTGAATTGGGTGTGGAAGTAACTACTATTCTTCTGCTACATTCTATATTATTATTCACATACACTCTACTCAGTTCAGTCCAAAGTCGATGATGTCTGTGTGTACATGTACCTAGATAGTTGGAAGTGGTTGTTTGAAACTGTCTGACAGATGTCATCAGTGTTGAGACAGCTGTGAAGGAACCCTCAGTCTTTCCTCTCGGAATCTGTTCAGTGTATTTGCCTGTACTCTACTGTGGATTAAGAATTTTATGCTATCCATTGTTTTTCCTCTCTGCACACTGAATGCTGATTTCTTGTTATTCCCATGTCATTATCTTACTCCAAACTCCTTTGTGAATGAGTTTCTTAAGTTTCAGTGAGGATTTCTGAAAATACAAACTATTCTACCCTCTTTCTTTTAACTCTACCTCTCACTGAGGTTCATGTAAGGGTGGCTAGTAATGGTAGGAGAAAAAGGGAGAGAGAGAGAGATGCACACATTAACCAACAGTTTTCTTTTATGAACAAGAAAATTGGCCGTTTTCCTATTAGCATATGAGGAACCTAAGAATGTCCCTTGTTGTCAAGGCAACAGCTGTTCCTTGGGTAGCTGCAATAGAAAAGAAGCCAGAGCAATCTTTATAGGATCAAGTCTTTTTTATCATCAAATCATAGAAAGGAACCTTGACAGTCTACCCAGCCTATTCTCTTGCCTTTAGTTAATACCCACTAAAATAATTTAAAACCAATACAAAAAAAAGTCCTATTTTAAATAATTCTGAAGAGATTACATAGCTTTTGTTGGTAATCACTTGCAATGTTTTATAATTCACACTACTAATAAATTTTTTTCAATCATTCTAACTTAAATCTTTCATGGTGCAGTTTGAAATCCACTTCCCGTAGTTCTATTCTAAGTGGAAATAAACAACTAACTGTACACTTTCCTCTCTAAGAGTCTTGCCTGTACTTGAAAGAATAACAAAATTGTCTGACTTAAATTCTTCAGAGTGAATAATGCTAGGTTCTTTTATCTTTCCAGCCATTTGTACTGTAGGTCTCCTCTGATGACGTCCTATACTCTGCAAGACGATCTCTAATTAGGCAACCCAGTCCACCTTGTTACTTATAGAAAGCTGACCAGTGTTGCCCAAAAAGAGCAGGCTACCACCACGTCCTCAGTTTATCTAATCAAGTCTCCCAGGTTAATTTAAGCTGTAGAATTATATTCATCATAAGGTTTTTTTTTGCACAGACTGGCTAATACACCTTTTGTGCCGTGGTTTTCCTTGTAGAATCATGTCTTCTTGGTTCTTCCTCTCAGGATAAAGTTCACTCCCTCCTGCCCTCACTCTGGCAGGTTTAATGAGCATACTTTCTGCCCTCACTGTCTGTGTCACTAATTAATATATGCTGAGCATTAGCCACAGGAAAGCATCCTGAAAATCTGTCTTAAAAGATATGTATACTGGTCAGTCATGCACAAAAAAATGTATCACCTGGAGCCAGATATTTCCTTTTGCACTGGATTTCCTGTGTCATTTTGACCTATTACCTTAGTGCCTCAGCCGTGGATAATATACTTTCTGGTCCTAATTTTTCTCATCTTTATAAATGGAGAGACTGCAAACATAGGTTTATGGATCTCTTTTTCTATGCTAGGCACTATACTAAGCGTCTTGTTTAGATCATCTCATCATAGCCTCACAACATTCCCGTGAAGTAGATATTTATTGTCATTCCCATTTTACAGAAAAGGAAAATGAAGCTTAGCATGGTCAAAGATATTCCAAGATATCATGGCTACTGGGTAATAAACTAGAATTTGAGATAAGGTAGACTGATCTCCCATGCTTTTAACAATTTTGCCTGGATTTGTATCCAGGAAAATGGATATAAATCCTGCTATAAGGACTATACATTAGTAGAATCTTTCTGGAAGGTAATTTGGTATCAGAATCCTTAAAGAAAAATGTATATCCTTTGCTCCAGTATTTATTTTTTCATTTACCAAATATTTATGTGGTACTTACTATGTGCCAGGTACTGCTCTAAGCATTTTTCATATATTAAAAATGAACCTTTATGCCAACATTATAAAGTACTCTTATCTCTATTTTACAGAAAAGCAAATTGGGGCACTTAGAAATTAAGCAATTTTCCCAAAGTTTCACAATTCTAAACGATGTAAAGCTAGGTTGTGGCTGCGGAATCATATATTAATATGTTGATAAGAAAAGACAGTGAATTAAAACAATATTAGGGTAGATCTATTTTTATTTAAAAAAATAAAAATTTATATGTGGGGACAAAAAACAGACTAGAAGAATATAATAAGAACAACAAATGTAAACAGTGGCCTCTATGTTATGAATGGGTGATTTTTTTTTTCTTGAATATATTTGTATTTTTCTTTCTTTTGTTCTGTTTTTACAATGAAAGTATGTTTATTCTCTAAATAGCAATTCTTAATTTAAGAGCAATTTAGGGGCGCCTGGGTGGCTCAGTGGGTTAAGCATCCAACTCTTAATTTCAGCTCAGGTCATGATCTCAGGGCTGTGAGAACAAGCCCTGCGTTGGGCTCCACTGGATGTGGAGCCTGCTTGAGATTCTCTCTCCCTCTCTCTCTGTCCCTCCTCCAGCCCCTCCCCTGCTTGCATGTGCATGCTCACTTGCTCTCTTTCACTTTCTCACTCTATAAATAAATAAATAAATAAATAAATAAATAAATAAATGCAACATAAAGAGAATCTAATAGAATATCTCTGGGGTCTTTTTGACAGCAGGGTGGTGTTTACATTATGTAAGTTTACATGAACAACCATGCTTGGAACAAATTTTAACTGGAAATCTAGTCTCCCTAGTCCATCTTTTATTAGTATCAGGCTAGCAAGCAAGGAGGGTGACTTGATTTGTTTTAATGAAGCTTTTATGTGATCTAGTGAACAACTCTTAATTTGTTAATTTGGAAAAGTTCACTCAACATGACAAGCCATTTAACTCCCCTTGCTACATTTCCCGGTTATGCTGAAGGTGTCTGTGATTCTAGGATAGAGTAATGGTTAAGAGCCAGGTTCCAGGGATCAGGCCTTTATAGGTTCCATCCCTAAACCCACCCCTTATTTTAGCTATGTGACCTTAAACTCTCCAGGCTTTATTTTCCTCATCTGTAAAAAGGGTATACTATATAGCGTTAAGAATATATGGCTTTTAGGAGAATTGAGATAATGTGTGTTAAACACCACTCTATCAGGTACATAGTAGTTATACAATAAATGGTAGCTATTTTTATTATTACTGTTTAGTATTGTTTAGTGTTCATTAAAAAGTACACTTGAGGTTCTCTACTAAAAGTTACCATGTACTTTCTAAGTGGTATTCCCACCTGAAGAATTTAAATTTTTCTTTAGTAGGGAGATGAAAAAAAGCAGGGCATCATGTATGATCAGAAATATTTAAACTTATTAAACTGTCAATATTTTAAATGACCCCTGTAGTTTTCTAAGGCCAGTTTTAATAATCAATGTGATTATTAGAACTCTATTGGTTAATAATGAACCATTTTTATGAACTATTCAGAATCCACAGTCAGCCTATACTGATTATTTTGATTACACCACAGACGGTTTGCTTTTGCATACAGATACAGCCTTGAATCAAATTCATGCACCCTAATCCTCATCTGACACCAAGGCTATATTGACTACTGCCAGTTTCCATGGGAAAGGAATATTAGGTTAAATTCTGTGTCTTACGGACAAGAAAAATATCAGTGAAATAGCTTTATCCTATAGCACACTAGGGCCATTTCCAAAAGAGACTTCTTCCATGTATCCATGTAGGGAGTAATGAATGAGTGCATACACATGTATATACACACACAGACACACACACACTTAAATCTCTTTTGAATAAAACAAATTAAGGGAGTGGCATTCCCATCCTTCTAACACTGTTTTATCTGAATTCAAAAGAAACAGCTTTGGGAAAATTCTTGCTGTCTTTTGCCAATAGAGTTGTTATACCAAAATCTGAACTGGCTTTTCAACTGGATTTGGTCGTGTGAGTCAAAGCAGAGCTTGTGTTGTTGTATGTCTCCCTGCCTCTCCCCACTCCCCACATTAGTTGAGCCTCACTGCTCTTCACCATAATCCTCCCAGCCCCACTCTCTACGTTGGTTGAGCCTCACTGCTCCAACAAGTAATGCACTTCTGACACAATGGGGGACAGCAGGGGCAGTGTGGGTTAAATCAGATAATGCAGACACAAGCTTGACAGACTTGCTTCGTTTCGAGTGCCACATTATGAACTGGCCGAGTGAAACATGAAGGTATTATCCTGTCTTATCTGGTGGTTGAAAGGGGTGCAGCCTCCTTAATGGTATGGTTTTTGGCTTGTTGCCAAAGGAGTCTCACTTTAGCTGCTTCACATATTCACCCAGAATGCTGTCTCCTCACCTCCGTTAGCTATTTTGACTCAACCCTGCTCTGAGATGAGAGAAGAGAACCTGCCAGGACCAGGTAATGTCTCTGCCAAATGGGTTATTTGAAGAGCAGATCAATTCTGAAGCCAAGTTAGAAATGTCCACAACTGTAGAGTGAATTTAGGGACTCCAGGTTACCCTAAAGAGACCCTAGATTTGGTAGTTTCCCACTCTCGTGCATCTCTACCAGATTGGCTTTAGTCTTCTCACAGGAAACCTGTCATTCTTGGATCACTATCTTCCTATTTCAGAGAGGAGAGTACACACACACACAGTCTTCAGAGTCCACACGGAAAGGATCCAGTGTTGGTTTTTTCAACATGCTCCACAAGTGAGTCTAATGCCTAACCTAGAGTTTGAGAACCATTGCCCACAGCATTCCTATAGTTCCATCCAGAGATAAACTCAAGGGCTAACTTTTTATTTTTATTTTATTATTTATTTTTTTAAAGATTTTATTTATTTATTTGACAGAGAGAGCAAGAGAGCACAAGCAAGGGGAACAGTAGAAGGAGAGGGAGAAGCAGGCTCCCTGCCAAGCAGGGAGCCCGATGCGGGGCTCAATCCCAGGACCCTGAGATCATGACCTGAGCCAAAGGCAGATGCTTAACCATCTGAGCCACCCAGGCACCCCACAAGGGCTAACTCTTCAAATGTATGAGTCACTCTAAAAGAACAAAAACATTCTGAAGTTCAAAGTTCCCGTTACTGCTGACAATTAGAATAAAATGTATAACACTACTTTTGAAAAGATACCCAAAATGGATGCCTAGTTTTTATTGTTACAAGTAAATGGCTTAGTTTGCCAGACCAATAGCATAGCCTTTTTACATCATAATTAATTCTACAAAAACCAGCACACAGACCATCATCCAGTTGTTGTTTGTGTGACCCTAAAGAAAATTACTTAAGGTATCTGAGGTTCAGTTTCATTATGAACAAAATGTATTCTCTGCTTACCTCCTAAAAATTTTCTAAGGATTAAAGATAAGTAAAGAGCCCTCCCTAGCACCCAGTTAGTGTATTGTAGGCACCCAATCCAAACCAACATTTTTCCCTTCTCTATTTCTGTGCCTCCTTCACAAACACCTTTGCTTTCCACTGGACCAGAGACCTTAATTTACCTATTCATTCATGATGCTAAACAGTCATTCTATTCAAGTAATGCATACCATCCTAGGAATTCAAAGGTGTTTTTAGGTAATATTCATTAAACGACATAAAAGTCTGATGTTGAAGGAGGCAAAGATTCTCATCTTCATTTTACATGCACTTGAATTCTTTGAGGTTGTGTGCTTCCAAGAAAACAACCAATCTGTGACCAAGATGTAATTAAAACCCACGATTTCTAATTCCCAGGCTTTGACTCCAACCTCTGAAAATGCTTCAATTCAATGAAACTAATGGCACTTTGGTCTCTGGAATTAGATCCTGTTATCAATGACTTCCACATGGAAAGATCATTCCAAAATGTGTAATTAACCAAGAAAATGCAAATAAACCAATTTGTACCTGCTATTTAGAGGTAAGACATTGAAATGGCTTGAGTTCGTTATTTGAAAACTTAACCTTTTTCTGCTTCTAATGTAGCTCATGTTCTCCAGTTCAGATATTTTTTTAAAAATTAAATTTTTAGTGAAATATTTTAGATTATTTGTGATTCTCCTACAGAGCTTGGAATGGAGAGAGAACTACATGTTATCAGTCACAATGGGAAGAAAACCCTTCTTTCAATGACCTTTGGCAATTCAATTTAATAAACATTTTTTTAAAATCTGCTGTGTACCAGGCAATGTGCTAAGTGGGGTAGGAGTTAAGCTCTCAATCTAGCACAGTTGGAAACATGATCACACTTGGTCAATGTTACTGAATGAATGACCATAGTGGAATACGTAAATACTTAACTATACCTTCTAAAAAACAGACAGTGGGGCGCCTGGGTGGCTCAGTCATTAAGCGTCTGCCTTTGGCTCAGGTCATGATCCCAGGGTCCTGGGATCCAGCCCCACATCAGGCTCCCTGCTCCGCGGGAAGCCTGCTTCTCCTTCTCCCACTCCCCCTGCTTGTGTTCCCTCTCTCGCTGTGTCTCTCTCTGTCAAATAAATAAATAAAATTTTAAAAAATTAAAAAATAAAAATAAAAATAAAAAAATAAAAAAGAGACGGTAATTGTATAATAACACAGGTCTATATGGTATGGTTTACAGACTGCCCAGAGGAAGAAATTTTTAAGCAGGACCTAGAAAACTACTTCTTTCAAGTAAGAGACACTCAATTCAAAGTAGTTTAAGGGAAAAAAATAAAGCAATTATGAATTGGCACTATTAAAATAAGGACTGGAACATCGGAACTACCTCTCTTTTACCTGATTTTCTTTACACTTTACCTCATTGTCACCTTCTGCATGTGTGCTTTCTTTTTGTATCAGGAGACACAGCCACTGGCAGCTTTGGGCTAAACGTCGTTCCAAATTAATGACTCACAAGGAAAGAGTATCTATCTTACCTACCTTCATTCTAAGAAGGACTCCAATTGGACCAGCTTCAGTTACTGGCTCATCCTTGGATCAATCACTACAGCCACAAGCATGATTTGTCTGGCCTGGGTCATGTAGCCAAAACTGGGGCACTACTGTGTTTGGCATAGCTTTCAGAAGCACATCATTGCAATGGGAGAGAAGTAGATTCTTTTAGGAAGAGGAGTTCTGGGTAAACCAAAAGAATGAATTCCACTGCAGTCCAAGCTAACATGGAGAAAAGGTTCATTTTACGCAGAACAGCTTCAGCAAAGGCCCAAGAGGGAAAGAGGAAGAGAAGAGGGAAAATTCAGTGTGTGCTAAGGAAATGGATGGTATTGTTGGTACACAGTGGGAAAGAATGGAAGGTTGGTTGGAGTCAGATAGTGTGCATATATGAAGCCCTATAAAGAAGCTGCTGCTATGTTCTCTAAGTAAGGTACAGGTTTTTAAGGTTTTGAGAGTCATATAATACACCCTACATTTTAGAAAAATAATTCATTTATATCATGGAGGATATACTTGATAGAAATGCTGGAGACAAGGAGATTGGGTAGGAGAGGTATGGTGGACATGTTTTTGCATGAAAGCATTCATTTCCTGGTGAGAACTTTCTCTCCACTTGTCTTTGTGGGACTGTCAATGACCATGTCCCACAGAGCCAAAAGGTTGGGCAATGTTAATGCTATATTTCCTGGGACACATGATTGGTTCATGGGTAAGCATGTGACTCAGGCAGAGCAAATTTGGGTTCTTTATTGAGGTTTAACCCATGGATACTTTCAGTCAATACAGTCTAAGGATATAGGCTGAGTGCTCCCAGCAGCCATCTGGCCATTACAGTGAGTCTGTGTAAAATAGATATCAATACATTACAAGAACACAGGTAAAAGGAAAAGAGACCTCTATTGATGTTGTGTCAGCCCTGGTTGACAGTGCCTTGAAATTCCCAGTTACATGTATCAGTATTATTCTCCTTTTGTTTGTCTTTTAGTTGCATTTACTTCACTCAACAACCAAATGCAAAAGATACCTGCCATTTACTAAACACCTATTACATACCAGGCATGGTGCTGGGTACTTTATAGGCATTATCATATTAAATCTTTACAATAACCTGAAAAGTAGATATTATGATTCCCCATTTTATAGAGGGAGAAAATCATGACTCAAATAAGTTCCATACTTATTTAGTTATTAAGAGTTGGAAATTGTATTCTAAAGATTTGTTCAATTCCAAAGCCTATATTCTTTCCACTTTACTATATATGTGCTACATTGCTTCTGTTCCATTAGAAAGCTATATTCTCAATGAAATAATAAAAGCCTGAACTAAGGCTTATAGCAGCCAGGATAGGAGGAAAAGACAGAAATCAAGAGATTTTTTAAGAAAGAGAAATAATAGTGCTTAGTGATCTTTTTTCAAAGAATTTTAAATGTTGAGGAAACATAAGAAATCTAAGATTATGAAATCAGGTTAATCTAAATACATATAGGAGGAAAACCTGGCTGGAAGAGAACAAATCATGTTTCATTTAAAGTGCACGTTGAATATCCAAACAAAGCCATCCAGTGAGTAACAATATAGTTCTAGTGATCCATAAGAAGATCACCATAAATATATAGGCTTGAGACTAATATATCTATACTAGTGTTTACAGCCTCTGAAGTGGATGAAACTGTTCACAGACGGCCCATAAAGTGAGAAATAAAAGATGGCAGAAGGTGAACCTGCTAGATGTGAAAACATCAGTATTTAAAGAGTGGGCCTTTGTTCATGCTCCCTCCCTCTGGAGTACTCTTTTCCCTTTGTCTACCTTATGAATGTATATTCATCTGTAATGACACGACACAATCATAATATTGCTTCAAGGTTTTGTTGGATCTTCCATTCTTCGTCCTCTAATAGAACTGAATGCTTCAACCTTTGTGCCAAGCCCCTGGGACTTTGTACAATAATATTCTTATTGTAATTCTTATAATACTTTTATTCTGTAGCACTGAGGACAAGAGCCCAGACTACAGATTTAGAAAGACCTGAGTTGAATTTCTACTCTATGATTCACTGGTTGTGTGGCCTTTGGCAAATTATCTAACCTCTTTTGAGTCATGATTTTTTCCTATGTAAAAAAAAGGAAAACACCCTCCTTGCAAGGTTATTTTGAGAAAAAAGGAGATATGTGTAAAGCTTTTGGTACAGGGACTAGCACATGGAAAACACTAGACTAACAGTAGATATTATTTGTTTATAAATTTATTTCTACTTCCTAGACTTCTCCAGTGTCTCACTCATCTTTGTATCTCTGTTTTCTGACAAAGTAGCTGGCACCTGACAGCCACTCAGGAAATGTGTGCCGAATTCATGCATGAGTAGGTAGAAGTCAAAGAAGTAAGAAGATAATCAGGAGAGAACAGGGACATGGAAAGTAGGGAGAAGAGCCTTTCAAAAAATATGGAGTGGTGAACAATGCCAAATGCTCTAGAAAACTATGGTATGACATTGGACAGATAGGAGTTGGATGATCTTTGTAGTAGTAGTTCTAGTGAAATGTTGAGTTTCAAAGGAGATTATAGTGATTGTTGTGTAAATGAGATGGGGGGATATGAAGTCCAGATGACTTTTGCAAGAAGTTGACTGATAAAGGGAAATAAATGTGGAGGTAACTTGAAAGTGAAACAAGTAGAAGTAGAAGAACAGGTTTGTTTGCTTGTTTTTAATAATAGAAAAAAATTTTTAAATGTATATAACCAAAGGGGAGTTCATGATTGTGTTAGAAAAAATATCCAAGGGGCGCCTGGGTGGCTCAGTCGTTAAGCGTCTGCCTCCGGCTCAGGTCATCATCCCAGGGTCCAGGGTCCTGGGATCGAGCCCCACATTGGGCTCCCTGCTCCGCGGGAAGCCTGCTTCTCCCTCTCCCACTCCCCCTGCTTGTGTTCCCTCTCTTGCTGTGTCTCTCTCTCTCTCTCTCTCTGTCAAATATATAAATAAAATCTTTTATTTATATATTTGACAGAGACAGCATGAGCAGGGGCGGGGAGGGGCAGAGGGAGAGGAAGAGGGAGAAGCAGACTGAGCCACTCAGACACCCTTGAGCTGAATAAAATTTTTGCTATGTGTTCACTTTATTTGTATGAAAGTCATTTGTATGAGAGTATGAGCCTTGTATTTTTAACACTTTGAAAATTATAATTTAGCAGTGGAATGGTGCTATTGAAGGAAGAACAGAGAAGAGATAGCTATCTGCACAAGATTTTGGAAAAGGAATGAGTTAAGGAGTGGATCTCAATGAAACATCTCTGGGAAAGGGAGAGGAAGAAAAAGAACTTTCTTTTTTTCCTTGATGGAAGGATGTAAGTCCAACGTTTGATCATGTATTATCCAATTTCTTCTCCACTGACTATATAACAAAATAAGCTCATTTCATACCAAATCGCTTTCGCAGTCCCCTCCTTTATGGGCTATGATAAATACTGTATGTTCAGTTGTTTGTGAGAGACACTAAGCACTCGTTAATCCTAAAAAAAACTTAAATAAATAAAAATAAAATAGTAACTATTTCTGAGTGAGAAATGACAGATTAATTTCTTCTACTTTTGTAGATTATGTACTTTCCTAAATTAAAGTACTTCCTTTATAGTTAAAAAGTTAGTAAAATACAAATATTTCTATTTTTATAATGAGAAAAATTCTTTTCTTTTTTTTTTAAAAAGATTTTATTTATTTTTCAGAGAGAGAGAGAGCATGAGCAGGGGAAGGGAGGGGCAGAGGCAGAGGGAGAAGCAGACTCCCCGCTGAGCAAGAAGCCCAACTCGGGACTTCATCCCAGAACCTGAGATGGGATCATGACCTAAGCCGAAGGCAGATGCTTAACCAACTGAGCCACCCAGGTGTCACAAAATTCTTTCCTTTTAACTTCAGCTTTTAGGGGGGAAAAAAAACACAAATATTTTTCTGCATCCCTGTGACTATCATTTCAGATCTCAGGAAAGGCACTTTTTCTCCTTTGCTGTCAGACGGTTAGAGAAAAAACCTAAACCAAATATAACTAAGTAAAGAGGCATATGAATGCCCCAACCACATGAGTCATCTAGAGTCTTCTCTCTTCTCAGTCTGCACTAGTCATCCATCACTAAGAAGTGCATATGTTACCTCCTGATGTTCTTCAAACTCTCCATTTCTTGTCAGCACCACCACTACTGTGTTCAGTTCTCCACCATCTTTGTCCTGAATGATTTTACAGTCCTTAACTTGTCTGTGTACTTTCAGCCTGGCCCCCTCCCCTTCAGTCCATACAACAAGCAGAGTGATCATCCTGACGAACAAATCTGACAAAGTAAAATCCTTCAGAAGCTTCTTCTACTCACTGTTCAGTGGATAAAGTTTCAAATCCTTAACACGGTTCATGAGACCTTCATCTTTTGGTATCTACTCACTTCTCTAGACATTTATCTTCTAATCTCTTTGTCATATTCTATGCCCCAGCACATGGAAACATAGCACCAGAACATGCCATGTCCTCACTGACCTCTTGGTCTTTGTACATTCTAGTCGCTAGAATGCCTTTTCTTTCTCCCTTTCACACCGTGCCTAGCAACAGCTGACATCTGGTTTTTCTCCAGGTCTTAGCTGAGACCTTTATGCAGAAGGCTTTCCTTGACCTCTTGGTCTGTATAATATACCCTTTCATTTGCTTCCATGGCATACTATTATAAGCACTTATTGTATATTATGATATCAGAAAGTATGCTATAAGATTTGATATGGAATATAGTATAACATATTTTATCATAACTACTTCTTTTTTTTCTTGATATATTTGTTTACTTGTTTAGATTTGTTGCTTAGTTCTTAAATTTGTTTTTTTGGTTCTCCCTAACTAGACTGTAAGCTCCTCAAGAAGTGCTCTATCTTACTTACTTCTATAGTCGCAATGCCCAATATAGTGCCTGATACAGAATAGGGGCTCCACCCTATCATGGATGACTAAATGGACAAATGAATGAAAGCATCTCAAAGCCTAATAAAAATGGCCCTCAGGTTACCCACTAGACCCTGGGCTAACACAGGTGGAAAGCAGCCACCATTCCACTACCAGCATGGAGAGATGAGCACCTATTTACATATAAAACATACTGAATAACATGGAGAGCAGAGGTTTAAGAAATGAAATAAATTAAAGTTAACCAATTTTAAAAAACCAGTGTCTAGCTATTTTTAAAAATATCACTCATTGGGGCACCTGGGTGGCTTAGTGGTTAAGCATCCAACTCTTGGTTTTGGCTCAGGTCATGATCTTGGGATTGAGCCCCGTGGCAGGCTCTGCACTCAGCACGGAGCCTGCTTCAGATTCACTCTCCCCTCCTGCTCTCTCTCTCTGTCTCAAATAAATAAATAAAATCTTTAAAAAAAAAATATCACTCTTTATGGGGCACCTGGCTGGCTCAGTCAGTAGAGTATGTGACTCTTGATCTTGGGGTTGTGAGGTTAAGCCCCATATTGGACATAGAGATTACTTAAAAAAATATGCATATCACTGTTGTTTTTTTTTTTTAAGATTTTATTTATTTGCGAGAGAGAGAATGAGAGACAGAGAGCATGAGAGGGAGGAGGGTCAGAGGGAGAAGGAGACTCCCTGCTGAGCAGGGAGCCCGATGTGGGACTCAATCCCGGGACTCCAGGATCATGACCTGAGCCGAAGGCAGTCGCTTAACAAACTGAGCCACCCAGGTGCCCTCACTCATTGTTTTTAATTAAACAGAGTATCTTTATCTTTACCAGAAATCGAAGTCATCCACTGTTTTTCCTATGATTTAAACTGGTTCATTGTCTTTTCATTGTAGAGGAGATGTAGTGTTCCATTGCTACAATCCCCAAAAGGACATTCTACACAAGTGACCCTTGGTATGTACTATGGAAAAAGGGGGTCCCAAATAATTTGGGCAAAAGGCTGCTTTTATTATTTCCTGCTCTTAGAAAGGTCCAACACAGATGGCACACACTAACAGCTGAGAAAAATTTGTTAGTTTAACGTTTCAAAGCCTAAATTATCAAACCTGTTTGAGCTTAGAGCCCAAGTAAGCCATTTTTAAAAATGCTGATATAGAGATAGAGGATTGGATTCAAGGTCAGGAGACCAAGGGTCAATCTTGTTTGTACCACTCCCTATAAGTCACTTCAGTTCCAGAGCCTGTTTCCTGATTTGTAAAATGAGGGCATTGTGCAAAATAATGTCCAAGATCCCTTTCAGACCTAAAATTCTATTTTAATTCAATCATGTCAAATAATTTGTTGATCTACATTCCATGAGATACTTAAGAAAAAATGTCAAAGATTATTTAATGTAATCATAGAGAACTGAATTTTATTGCACTTACATTCTGCTTTTTAATTTTACATCATCATCTAGATCTCTAGATGGACATTCAGATAATTAAAACCTATTTGATCCTCATTCATGAAAATAAAAAATAGTTAATCTGGCCATCTCTGCAATGGTCCTCTTAAATACATAGTGCCATTTCCTTCTTTTCCCTCCTGATAAGTAACTGAAATAAAACTAATGGATATACAAGTACAAAGATATCATAAGGTTGGGACCTCTGAGTCTGACAAACAAAAAGCCGATTCTGCGTCTGCAGCATGCTGTAGACACATCTGGCTTACTTTAGCTCACAATGGAGAAATACGAATTGTGCTAAAAAGCACTATTTGTGCAAATGCAAATAATATTCCATCTGCTCAGGATTTTTTTTTTCTTATATAGCTTTTGTTCCAGTGTGGTAAAAGCCTGTTTCTTTACCCTGAAGTGCTCCTGCTGATGAAGAGTGAAGTACATGACAATGAACTAAAATCCATTATCAAACAAATACAGTGAGCTTTTCAGCAAGTCATCACAGGGAATGTTGCCTTTTTCTCTGGCATTAAGTTGAAAGTGATTTGTGTTCATGCAAATAAGACAAAGTGGTAGGGTTTTTAAAAATTTATGCGTGTGTGTGCGTGTGTGTATTCCATACACTGTAGTTTGCTCTGTAAATCTTTCTCTCTCTCTCGGTGGGGGACGGCAGCAGAGAAGCATTTTGGCAGCCTTTAGATTTCCTTATGGTTTGAGTAGTGATGAGTTCTCAACAGAAGAATTTGAGCTCTGCCTTATGCTGTCTTGAATGCACTTACTTGGGAATTGCGAGAACTGCTTTCCCAGCTCCTGAGAAGAGCCTAGGGCAAAAGCTGGAAGAAAACTTAACCCCTGTGCTACTGAAACCAAACACAGTAAGCTTCAAGAGATCCAGCCTGGGATTTGCTGGTGGTGACAAAAGTAAATTATCCAAGTTCAATCTTGAACATCTCTGAGTGCTCCTCCATTCCTTTCGGTCACTGGGCCTTAATCTGAGGGCTTTGTGACAATTATACTCTTCCTGAAATTAACAGGCTACCTTTCTATTTGTAGGAGGAATATAGATCCGAGTGACAGTTACATTACTACTACAACACAAGACGTTGATAAGCCAACTCCAGAGAGCAGTTGGATTCGGGAAAATGAATTCAGCTTTCTTTTCAGTCCACTTGGCCCTTAGCTTTGACCTTTGTTGCGCTTCCTTGTCCCCTTCTCCTAAGATCTATGATTTCTATTTCGACAAAACTGAAAAAAGCAAAAGAATTTGATCCTTTCTTCCTGAGATCAGAGAAGTAGGGCAGAAGAAGATTATAAGCTTGTATGAGCATGAAAACACACTTTTATTTTACACAAAAATTGAAGGCTTATTTTATAGCATTTCTGGCTGCTTTATTTATGCCTGATGATTTTATTCAATATCAGTTGAGTTTTAAATAATCTAACTAATATTTTGGTCTTTGTGAAATTTGAAGAATATTCTTTTATGGAACAGAACATTTTTGGAGGTTTGTCTTTTTTATAATTTTTATAGTTTATAAACTTCATATTATGCACTGCTCTTTCAGGTTTAAGTTTTATAATACTATTTTCAATTAACATTGATTTGTGAGTTTGAATATTGATGTTAAGATTCAATGAAATAATAGATGTAAAAAGCACTTGAATTATTTGAGAAAAAGTTGCTACAGACATCTAAGATGTTAATGCTGTTAATGCATATAATTTATAATTCTGGGGGAACAAATGATTGCCAGAAAATGAACAGTATTTCTTTTGTAGAGTACACCATAAACATCAACAGATGATTATTTTCTTATAGCTTACTTTCTAGAACATATATTAAACTACCTTTTACAGCACAAGTAAAACCTGAATTAAGCACTTGAATGCACAATTGTGTTGTATCAACAGTTTTACAGTGAAGCTACCCACAAATATTAACATTTATTCCAGAGTTCAATTTAACAGCTAAAAATGTGATCTAAAATGAATTAGTAATTTAGAACCAAAAGCTACTAAACTACAATGGTTATCTTGCTGTAGTGTCTATGATTATATTTACAATCTTGTAGTGTATTTTAGAGCTACTGAGAATTGTAAAGAAATAAAATAATATCTGCCCTAATAAGGCCTCTTATATCAAAGGTGATTTCCTTTTATGTTAAGGCAAGATAACTTTTCACTCTTTTCAACTTCAAAGGAAAATGCATTATTCCAAATATGTTTTAAACTTTTAACATAAAATCCTTACCCATTAAACCATTAATATATGGTTGGTCAGGAAAATGTCTCATTCCACTCACAATAATGTCTCAGTTTAATTAGACCCTGAAAAGTAAGGGATTTAAATTCAATCCTGGCCAACATTAATTATAGAATTCTTAGTATTGTAGCATGCCCTTTACTAAATTTCTAGGATATGTCCTATGCTAAATAAAAAGGAAAATTAATTTCTGGGGACAAAGGACTGACTTTTGTAAAATATTGTATGTACTGATATGTGCTACGTCATCCTAAAGTCCTTTCCCAAGACTCAAAGAAACAACAGAACTCTGAAGTCCAGGAACTTTGAACTTTGAAGGACTAGAACTTCTCATCATCATTTTCCACAAGGGGAGGGTGCCAAAGACCTGCTGTTTCTAACAGCTGTGAATCTGAACATTTTTTCAGCCTATTTAGTAAGGAGAGGACTCCCTTAGGACTCCCTTTGTCTCTCTTCTATGGTTCCTCCTTAATCCTAGTTAAATGGAGAGTGGTTCCACGTACAGCGGCTATAGCCATGGCCAGGGAAGAAGGACTCCTGGGCCATTTCATCAAGTGTAGGAACAGAATCTAGCAGTGACTGAGAGCAAAAATGCATAGGCACATGCCAGCTCCTCTCCAGGTCTGTTCTGAGATCTTTGCCTCTTCTCACTTCAGTTAGAGATGTTTTGCTTCTTTATCAATTAATTAGTGGGGTGGGGGGTGGTTGGGAAAATTTTATTTTTAAGTAATCCCTACACCCAACATGGGTCTCAAACCCACAAGCCCAACATCAAGACTGGTAGGCTCCACTGACTGAACCAGCCAGGTGCCCCAGTCAGGTTTTTATTAAGCATTCATTTTCATATCAGGAGTTCTGTGAACTGTCCCCTCAGACAGCATGCTGAAGGGCAAAAAGCATTGACTCAGCATTCTCATCCCAGTTCTATTAATTATAAGCCTTCTCTGTGACCTTGGTCAGTCCCTTAGGTGCAATTTTAATGTGGCTCAGTCTTCTCATCTGTAAAATAGTTAATAATACCTGCCCCATTTGCCTCTTGGCATTGTTCCAAGAACTAAAAAAAAATTAAGTTATGGAAAGAATGCTTTAAAAATTGTAAAATACAAAGCAGACAGAAAGTGGTAGTATTATTGGACTTCATTCTGTGTGATTAATACATTTCTGTAATTTCTCAAAGAATAGGTGTTAAATAACTTCAAAATTGCAAAAAAAATCTATTATGAAATGCACTTCAAATATCAAATGAATACTGTCAACTCTAGCTAGTTTTGGTAAGTAGTCAAATGATTTGAAAGTTATTGTAGGGCAAACAACAAATATGTATTATTTTATTTTATTTACTAATTTCATTCATTTACTTCATTTCAGCCAAAAATTTAGGCAATGACTTTGAATTTCCCGAAGTCAAAAAGAAACAATTCTTGGTCAATGAATACTTTGTAATTTGGTCTCAGGTTAAGGGAATAACAAAAATTAAGTAGGAGGTCACTAGTGTTCAGTACAGGATTCCTTCTTGGCATTCCTTAGGATGTTTATGTTTTTCCAAATTTCCTATTCTGAGGAAAAAAAAAATTTTAAGAAGGTGGAAAACAGGAAATAGGTCATAATTACCTTTTGGGAGTTAAGGCTTAATGATCAACAGATGCATCAAGTTTGAAGGAATCCACTACCACCAAGTCAAAAGCAGAAAACACTATGTGCTTAAGTAACAGTTTACCCATTCTGAAGCATGGGTCTGTAGCCTCCTCACCAATCCCAAAACCAAAAAATAAAAAGAATATTAAGTAACCAGAATGTATGTTATAACACCCAAGCAGTAAAATTTATAGTGTTCATAGGAGAGAACTTAGAACAGTAATCAAAACCAGTTTAGTCTTTAACGGACATTTCTAACTTGTTTCGAGGCCGATAGTGATTTAAAGCAGCAAATCAGGAAGGGAGAGAAGGGCTGCAGAAGCAGACCTTAGTATATTAACAAGAAACAACAATATAAAAGGAAAAGAAAAGAGACACCATAAAAAGCGAAGCAAGAATTCAAAAAGGATGGCCATGTGGAATTACTTAAGGGTGTGGCAAATGGTCTCACACACGTCACATGAGCCCTCTATAATAATCTACAGAACACTCTTGGAAATATTTGCTTATTTAGTGCACAAATGATTGAAATTCATACTAGAAATATTAAAATATAATAAAAGCATTGATTTTTGAATGTTTAGTCTGTAAGAAGCAATACACTTTGGCTATATAATGTAACTCACTTGCCAAGAACTCAGAGTACCCAGATGTAACTATGTTTTTACCTTATTTTAAAGCCAGCTCAATTTTACCACAAGTATATGATATTATCGGCTCTCCATTGCTGTGGAAGGTGTACTAGAGTAGTCTGTCTGTTGCTTAGGATCTGTTTTCCAACTCTTTCAACATGTTATCTCATGATTGCTGCTTTTGAACAAAAAAATAGATTTGTATAAAGGCTTTGTTAATTTTTCTTTAATAGTAGCTCACACTTGATATCTAACTGATGGATCCCTATGCAGGGTACTCGTAGACCAAGAGGACATAAGAGAAGCCACTGACCTATGGGAAGAAATAATCAGTTTTTATTTATCTTTATCTTAAAAAGGAATAAAATAAACCCTAGTGGTATTTAATATATACTTGACAGTGACACCCTAAATTGGTCAACCTAACGTAAAAGGTTTGTCAGTGTGGTGGAGGGAAATACGCGATTTTAGCAATGTAGAGGGTCAACAGGGAAGCCCTAATTCTTCCACAAACCTTCGGCATATTTTGGCCTATTGCAGTTTATGTGTGAGGCTAACTATATATACAGATGTTACTTTACAATATCTGAAGTAGGTTGGGAGGGAGCAAGAAAAGCCTGGTATATTATAGATGTGTGCTGGTAGTTTCTTCAAAAACTACTTAAAAGAGTTGAATGTAAAGGAGAGTTGTGACATTTTTTTTAAAAACAACTGCTCATGATTTGTTGACCTTTTCTAAGATGGTAAGTGCTTGGCATTGGGGTGTTACCAGCAGATACTTTTATAAAATAAATTTAATAATGATGATGCTGTTAGTGAGGAAAACAAGTTTTCTGTAACATAAGTAAACAAAATAAATGATTTTAAATTAGTTATCTCATATTTATCTCTTTCTAGTTTCTTATTTTGTGAATTTTTATAATGTACATAATACACAATGCTATATGTATCTAATATACATTCTTTATCACATATGTGTACAGTAATGCATCTAATAAATAAATATATCAAAGCAACATGCTCAAACATTTTTTGCTGGTTGAGATGTGTGATCCACTAACTCGTGCATAATGACAGTAACATTTTCATATCTAATGACATCTTGGTGATGACAATCACATATTCCTGGCAATAGTCTAAAGCACTATGGAATCCTGCTTTTATTTGCTTATCACACTAAACTTGGAAGAGGTAATATGTATCAATCAGGATGCTTACAGCTGCAACTAACAGTCACCTGTCAGAAGTAGTGTGGGCTTCAGACAAAGGGATACAAGGGCTTCAGGATCTACTTCACATTATTTTCTCAGCTTTTCCCTTCTCATTGGGTCAGTTCTAGTCCTCAGACTGGCTTGCCTCATAATCTCAAGATGACTGCCAGTAGTAGACAGAAAAATGGAATTCCTTGTTCATGGTCAAGGGAAATGTAGGTGTGTGTCAGAGACAGACAGAAACTAGCCTGCCCATCTGTTAAATTGTAGGAAACTCTTTCCCAGAAACCCCGAGCAAGACTTTTCTAAAGTCTTTTTGGCCCAAATTAGCTTAGACAGGACCCTATCTAAACCAATCTGTGTTAACCATGATAAGACCACCATAATTGGCCACTAAAGAGTGGGACTAAAATGCCTAGTGAGGAGTCACCCACAGTGTTCACCAGGTACTATTCTCCCCATTTAGTAGATCCTTCCCACTTTACTACCCCAAGTGGAGTAAGCAGTTTAACCAAGGTTACCCAGCAAATTGACTTTGACTTGACTGAACTGATCATTCTTGTCCTCTTCATAATTACCATTTATTGTAATAATTATTTTATTATTGCCAAAATAGTGATAAAATAACTAAGATTTGTATTGTATAAAAGAACACAATATTAGCGGGGAAATATCTGCAGATAAATAGATCTAATAGATAACTGAGAAATAAGTCAGAAAGTATCATAAATCCATGAGATTTATCCAATATAAGAAATAGGAAAAAGTGCCCTACTTTATGGAAAAAATAAAACTAACACCCTACCTCTTCATAAAATACAAAAATTACTTTCACATGATTTGTATAAAATGTAAAAAATAAAATTATAAAAAGAGAATTAA
Source organism: Neomonachus schauinslandi (assembly GCF_002201575.2). NCBI lineage: Eukaryota > Metazoa > Chordata > Mammalia > Carnivora > Phocidae > Neomonachus > Neomonachus schauinslandi. The sequence goes on along the minus strand of NC_058403.1, from coordinate 83,838,387 downwards.
TTTTAAGCAATAATTCTTCCCCTCTCTGAAGTAAAATATTTGGAAGTAATATTTATAGAAGTATTAAAATGTATAATATTATAAATAAAAGAAAGGATTTCTTTTTCACCATAAAAATGTAAAACTATATAAGGTTTAAAACATCATAATATTAAAAGGCCAAAAATAAATGCAAAATGATAAAGGATTTATATTTTAATATATAAGTAGTTCTTATAAGTCAATAAGAAAAAGATAAACACACCAATAGATAAATGATAAAAGGATAAGAAAAGATGATTCACCAAAGACAATTCAAATTCCAATAAAATTCCAATTAAAAGTTCAAACCCACTAGCAACAAAAAAGTCTTATTTATGTTAAACAAATTTATACAAGAGCACTAAATTAGAAACAATCTAAGCATTCAAAAATAGCAAATGGTTTGATAAATTACTGTAAGATCATTCAATTGAATATGTTGCAGTCATTAAAAATTCTGCTTATAAAAATATTTAAGTCATGAGGAACCACAAATGTTACTAAATTAAATGTGTATCAAATCTTAGGAAATAGGGTGCCTGGGTGGCTCAGTCGTTAAGCATCTGCCTTCAGCTCGGGTCATGATCCCAGGGTCCTGGGATCGAGCCCCACATTGGGCTCCCTGCTCCGCAGGAAGCCTGCTTCTCCCTCTCCCACTCCCACTGCTTGTGTTCCCTCTCTCGCTGTTTCTCTGTCAAATAAATAAATAAAATCTTAAAAAAAAATCTTAGGAAATACATTATGATCTCAATTTTGTAAAAAGATATATAGATATACGTTCAGAAATAAGCTGAAAAGACAATATATTCAAAGATCTTTGAAATATGGAAAGATTTTCATTTTTTAACTTATATTGTTCTATAATTCCCAAATATTCTACAATGAGCACCTAAGGATTTTGTTGAAGAATGTACTGAAATCCTTCATATTTTCAAAGTCCTGTCCTCTTTTAAGAAACAAGATCTCTGCTTCATTCATGGATGTACATATTGAAGAGCTATATATGGAGGTCATACCAATATACTATAAAAACATATATGAGATCTAAGAGTAGAACAACAACAAAAATATTTTTACATACCTACAAATGACCAAAGGAAAGTTATACATGGAAATCATACCTCTAATACTACAAAAAAAAATGTATAAGATCTGAAGCACATTCTAAAAAGCCTTCATACCTATAGCTGATTACATGAACTAAAGTAAGCCTAACATTTATTGAGCACCTACATACTCAAAAGTAAATCATTTTCATATATAATCTTATTCAATCCTCCCAACAAACTATGAGTAAGATATTATCCCATTTTTATAAATGAAGAAACTGAGGCTCAAGTAAGGTTATATACCTAGCCAGAATAGCATCACTAGGTAATGCTATAACCAAGTTTCAAATCTAGCTCTGTCAAATTCAGTAGTTCCTAGCTTTGTACAACCCCACTCATGCTGCCTTTCAATCAATTTATAGAGAAACAACTGATCAATTAAATGATGAATTAATTTAAAGCAAACAGTCTGACAGGAAAAGCAAGCTACAGTTTTTGAGAAGTAGCATGTGATTGGTTTATTTGCAAAACTTTATTTTGGCTTTTTGTCTGAATGATCCTGATAATTTAATTCATTTTCTATTTTCAATTTAGATTTATGTTTCTTCCTAGTCTACAACCCTTAGAATGGATAGGAAGCTGTGTCTGCACAATGCCAACCATACTGACAACTTAAACTTATCTAAAGGAATAGATGTTTCTCTTTTCATGCAGGTGCTAGACTTTATGCAGACGCCTAGGGAGTAATGACACTCTGATTGTCTTCCGTGGGATTTCTTGGCTCAAACCACCAGTGCCAGGATAAAAACAAGACAACTAAGAAGTTTCAGCTAGTTATGTATTTTATAAACAGAGAATTAACATATCATGGTTCAAGGAGTTGACTGATCTTAAACTCTGTATTCTGTCTTTTGAGACAACTGACAAAACTCTATTAGTGAATTTCACTTTGCAAATTTCAGAATAGTTGTATTTTAAAGGCATCCTAAGACCACATAATTACACACTGAACTTAGGATTAATGATGCTGGACATAGAAATAGTATTTTTCATCCAGTTTTCTCAAGAAACAAACACTTTATCATTAAACTTTATCAGGAGGAGAGAGGACTCTATTCGAACACTGCTGTGGACCAGACCTGAAAATGAAATTTTCTTCCAGTATCTTACAACAGCAGATTTTCAAAATCATTTGTATGTCTTTTAGTTGTGTTGCTAGGTTTGTTTGTTTGGGATTCTTTTTGAACATCCATTTTGAACATTAATATAAGCTTGTTGGTTATCTTTGAAAGATTTCTCCCAAAGAGGAAAAAAAATGGTGAGGTAAGATTAGAGGCACAGATGACAAAAAAAAGAGGTGTCTCCCTCCCCACTCTAACATACTTTTCTAAAACTGCTCCACTCTTACCTCACACATATACTGCAAATACATATTTTTAATTTTATTTTATATGTGTTAATAACTTCTATTACCAAGATACTCTTAAAAACTGCACCTAGGCACAAAGCTTATATCCAAACACTATGAAAAAGATCTTAACAGCAGAAACTGATGAGCATATTTTATTTTCCAGAATTAGGTTAAGACACTACTTGGGTAATGTAACCATCCTTCCTGACACAGGATGCAATTGTCTTAGAAACTGATCTCTTTATACTGAAATTTTATGAAATGGCTCGGAAGTGTTATCTTTTTCACTATGAACCGCAGCTGAAGTTGCTCTTCCAACAGGATTTTGATATCTCTTTTAACACCAAAGCATTCACTGCAAGGGTAGAGCCTCATCAATGCTTACTCAGCCTTCAAAGACATGGTCATCACCTGATACATTCTAAGAAATTTGTAACCATAATTGAACAAAGCAAAATAATTAACAGAAATTAGTGTAAGTGATTGGGAACTTTGGACTTCAAAATAAAAACTTTTCACCTGTCCTTAAAACCAAAACCAAAAGGTCAAGTATTCATTGACCAATAAAGACCCCCCATCAACTAGAAAACACCTTTTGAAATCCAATTAACTCTTTCACACAGTCTTCATTTTCTGTTTTATCAGAAAGTTAAATTTCCCATTCTATACTCCAATAAAAGTTAAGTTGTTTTGATCTGATAATTGTAAGATGTACTGTATGTATCTTAATTTGTAAGTTTTTAATGCTAAAGCTCAAAGCTGTTCAGATATAACAGGAGTGCTGGAAATGAGGTACAAGATGCTGGAATTCAAATTAACCAATAAATATATTTTAATATATATCAGCAGGACTCTAGAGGATTCCATTAATGTTGAAAAATAGAAAGGATTTAGGTTAATTTGGTAAGAAGGCAGGTCAGAACGTTTACAACAGTGGTATAGAATTGTATAGAGATGCAAAATTTTTCAAGAGAGCAGAATTTTTTCAAAAACGCTGACTCTAGCTGTCACAGCCCTGCCTTGGCTAAATCCAGTAGAGAGATAGGAGGACTTTCTAATTTGCTTTCCCTCTATTTTAATAATAGCTGTGCATAAGTAATTTATGAAAGGCCAACCAGGCAGTGGGCAACAGAAAATTAAACTCATTTTATCTGAAAGCAGGTGGATTTCTATATATCATTAGCATGCATAGAATTCTCACAATGTTATTTCTCATACTGATGGAATGTAACCAAATAATATATGAGTTTTTTGCTTATGCACGAGTGAAATTTTTAGATAAAAGTGCCAGCCCCAATGGCAATTTTCTGCAAAACGAAAACTAATTCTGTGAAGCTTCTTATTACTGGAAAGACTCATTTGGCTTGCATTAGAGACTGACATAAGTGACTTTAGGATTTTACTAACAGATTAGATGAGATGTGCCACATACTGTAATATCATTAGAGAATGTAACAGCACTGGAACGCTTTGGGGCACTTATTAAGGGTACCGGCACAAGTAAATTGTTTTCCTTTAGGACACAAGCTTTTAAATTTTTTCCCTGATTAGAATGCTTTATTTTTATGGATTTTTTTTGACATTTAAAACAACTTTTATTTTATACTCCCCAAAACTGCACACAAATTGTGTTTTGCATGATTCAGCTCAGTGTTACTAAATGCATTATCTATGCCTTATTTCATGAATATTACCTAGGCAGAGGGTAGATATGTATTAAGAAAACAGCTTACACAATACTAAAATCAGAACTCTTCTAACAGAATATTATCCTAACTTACAGCAAAGACTAATCTTCATGGCTCTGAGGAATTTTTGCTATTAGTACCTTTCACTAACTCAATGTTTGTGTGGATTCTACTCTCAGCTTCTAACAAAATCTTAAAATTAGATCATTAAAAATGGTGATTATAATATGAATACTCCTATTGTTCTGTTTAACTTCCATCCTAAAATTCATTCAAGTATATGAAATATTATAGTTTTTTTATTCTGATGAATCTTCCCTTATCAAAAATTATGTATCAAGCAAAATATTTCTTGCTAATGTAGGCAAAAATATAAGGTGAAGATGGAAATGCTTGTCACTTTATAAAAGAAGCTATGGGAAAAGCGAGGGGTATTTGGGGAATGATTTTATACTCAATATTTCTTCCTTTCTGAGTTATCTTTTCCCGATATAAGTTTTTACCTCTTCCTGGGTACAGAGAGGGTTGGTTTTTTTTTCCCTTTTTAAAAATCCTTTTACACTTCATCGACAGAGAAGGAAGTTAATGAGAAAATGTACACACAAAGTTACCTAGAGAACAGAGGCCACATGAATGCGTTTGCAAATGAGCTACTGGGTGTCCCAAACTACAGAGTGGTGAGGTTAAGAGCTGTGGAGTCACACACACAGTAGATTTGAGTCTCAGCTCTGCCACTTTACTACCCACCTGATTTTAGACAAATGACTTTCATTCTCTGAGGTGTTATTTCCTCACCTATATAATGGGATCATGATAGCAGTGACCTTGAACGTTCTCCGTTGAGGAAGATCACATGCAACTGGATCACCCTGTGGTTCATGGTCTATCTGTACAGTGGAAGGGGAGGCACCTGGAAACAGAGGGTGGCCTGATGGGTTGAAAATTGTCAGACCAATTCTGGAAGGTCTTCCAGATTTCTACAAGAACTCAAGATTGTATTAGTTATGAAATAGAATGTGAAAATAATCAATGAGACAATCCTCCATGAAGTACCCAGAACCAGGGGCTCTTCAATCTAGGAATAAATGAAGCCAGTCATTGCTATGCTCAAAAGCCACCTTTTCTGAGAACTGGGCTGGGCAGAGTTATTCAGAGTCCTCTGTGTGTTTCTAATGCTATTTTTATTAGCACACTTACCACACTGCGTCGGTATTATTTACTTAAATATCTTTCTCACACCTTGAACTCTTTGAGGGCAGGGGCTTTGCATTTTCAACTTTTTAACTCCAGCTGCTAGTACACTGCCTGATAAATAGAATTCACTAAAATGAGTGCCTACGTGCATCCTGTGAACTTGTAAAAACATTTGAAACCTGAAAAAAAAAATTTATTACAAAATACAAAAAACCTTAAAAGTAAATTAGCAAGTGCTAATTAAATTTCCATAAACTGGCACTATAGTGCATTCTTCATTGCCTATGAAATTTAATATTCATAAAACTTCATTACATTAAAAAAGGTATATTTTCTCATTGTAAAGATTTTTGAAAATACACGATTACCAAGAAATTATAGTCAATCTTAAGTTATACAAAACTAAAAAATTTTAGATGTAAAAGTATCATGATCCTTTTAAATTGTATTTACAGGAAAAAAATAAATATAGTTAATGTGGGATGTCTGTGCATTTTGATCTGCTATGATGTGGGGTAAGGCCTATAAAAGTGGGAGGTCTTTAACAGCCTGATAACAGTGGAAGAGTAGGCCAGAATTTAAACAGGCTGGCTGAAGCATGGTGAGACTAATCAAGAAAAGCTTCTTAGTGGAGGTTTCCCTGATCTTCAGTATAAAGGTGGGAGAGAGAGATGGTTCGGGAGAAGGGGAGTTATGCCTCACCAGAACTAATCTTATAAGTAAGCAAAGTAAGAGACTGGGAGTATTTTCCAAGGTGCTGGACAAGACCCTTTGACTCATCTGCACCCCCACCATCCCCAGAAAACTTTTCCAATACATCTTTTGAGACTTCAAATTCTACCAATAAAGACAAAATTTATTATCTAAAACTTGTGTGGGCTTGTAAATGGAGATGTGCCTAAGAAACATAACACTTTAAACAATATAATTCATTTAGACCATGTTGAGTTTAAATCTTATTTATTTATTTATTTGAGAGAGAGAATGAGAGAGAGAGAGAGCACATGAGAGGGGGGAGGGTCAGAGGGAGAAGCAGACTCCCTGCTGAGCCTGATGTGGGACTCGATCCTGGGACTCCAGGATCATGACCTGAGCCGAAGGCAGTCGCTTAACCAACTGAGCCACCCAGGCGCCCCTAGACCATGTTGAGTTTAAAAGCTTCTTTCTTGGGGTTAGATTTGAAAGAAAAAAGGGCATAAAGGCACTAAGTGACCAAGCTGGGATATGATGGGAGAGGAGCAGAAAGCTTTCACCCAAGATAAACACAAACTGTACTGAACCATCTGCTGGAGAAGTGTGAGTTGTATTTGTTGTACTACAACATGACTTTGAAAAATCAGGAGAAAGCAAAAATGTCTCATCAGAACAAGAACCCACTACTAGTAAAGATGACCAAGACAGCACTCCTGTGAAACCCTGTTACCTCAATATCTTGGAAAACGAGCAGCCTTTAAATAGCGCTGTCCAGAAGGACTCTCTCACTACCATTGATTCATCTAAACAGCCTAACCCTTTGCCTTTACCTTTAACTGAAACTGAAACCTTGGTGCCTACAGTCAAAGAAGTTAAATCTGCTCAGGAAACTCCTGAGAGCTCTCTGGCTGGAAGTCCTGATACTGAATCTCCGGTGTTAGTGAATGACTATGAAGCAGAATCTGGTAACATAAGTCAAAAATCTGATGAAGAAGACTTTGTGAAAGTTGAAGATTTACCACTTAAACTGACAATACATTCAGAGGCAGATCTAAGAAAGAAAATGGTAGAAGAAGAACAGAAAAACCATTTATCTGGTGAAATACTATGTGAAATGCAGGTTGAAGAATTAGCTGGGAATTCTCAGACACTAAAGGAACCTGAAACAGTGGGAGCCCAAAGTGTACGAGATGTCTTCAGAGGCTCATCTAACTCGCTTTACATAGTCAATGCATATATGAACATGGCACTAAATAAACATCTGTTTTGATCTGTATAAAAATGTAAATTAGTTTGACACTGCATTCTTGATATGTGAAAACCCCTGATGGCCCCCGAGTTGTGGAGCAACCTGATCAGACAAGAACAGAGAATCACCTGGACCTGAGAAAGGAACAAGGAACACATAAAACGAAGAGCGGCAGCCATATGCTTCTTGAGCCACTGCAAGACAGAAAACACAGATTCATCCTATAAAGCTGTTCAAGACAGAACAGTTGATCTTAACATATCTATAGCTAGTTGTTTTATAGATTTAATTCTTAGAGTTTATCCATATGTCCCAACGAATAGGTGGACTAAAATGGTCTCCAGGAGAAATCTATCAGTGTTTCATGGCCACTTGAATTAATGCACGTGTAATGTTTAAGGTTAGCAACAGCTGGGAAAACACCCTACTAAGGCAATACTTTTAAGTTATTTATTTATTTAAGTAATCTCTACACCCAATGTGGGGCTCAAACTCACAACCCCAAGATCAAGAGTTGCATGCTCTTCTGATTGAGCCAGCCAGGTGCCCCTAAAGCAATATATATATATATATTTTTTTTTTAAGATTTTATTTATTTATTTGACAGAGAGATAGCGAGAACAGGAACACAAGCAGGAGGAGTGGGAGAGGGAGAAGCAGGCTTCCCGCCGAGCAGGGAGCCCGATGTGGGACTTGATCCCAGGACTCTGGGATCATGACCTGAGCCGAAGGCAGACGCTTAACGACTGAGCCACCCAGGCGCCCTAAAGCAATATATTTTTAAAAGAAACTTAATTAGGGGTTCCTGGGTAGCTCAGTCAGTTAAGTGTCCAACTCTTGATTTCAGCTCAAGTCATGACCTCAGGGTCATGAGATTGAGCCCTGTGTCGGGCTTGAGCTCTCTCCCCTCTCCCTCTCAAATAAATAAATAAAATCTTAAAAAAAAAAGAAACTTAATTCAAGTCAACAAATAGAACTACAGTATAATGCCAGGAGATTGGCAGACAAAAAGTAATAATAAGAGTATTTGTGACTCTGTGGGTCTCAGAAAACTCAATGAGGCATGGAAATACTCAGACCTCACTGTTGGGGTTGAGTAGACCCAGGAAGTCTTTGAGCTCATTATTATTTCTCATTAATACCTAAATTTATTTTTTTTACTCTAAAAATGGAAATATATGCAATAGTTGAGAGAAGAGTTGTTTTTATCCTGTGTTTTCCATGGGTAAAATGATTGGTACCCAAGGTATTATCAATGAGTTCCCCCATTCTTCCCACAACATTCTATTTCCTAATCTCTTTTCTCTGTTCTCACCATAAAATGCTAAATCTCATACCCTGTAATATTCAGACAATTTCAGTTCAATCAAACTGAGGGAAGCATTAAATTATTCTGCTACAGTTTATCTCTAATCTGAGGAGGAGTCTAATTATTGATCTTCAAAGGAACTTTAGGAATGTTATGAAAATGGGTTAACATTTATTTTAGGAGGACTCATCAAGATCTTATTTAAAACAAACAATTTCATCCTTTCAAAATCAGGGAATTTAAAAAAGGATATTTTTCTCAAAGTGTGAATGCCACAAGGGTTTCTCACATTGATTCATTGCTTATAGATAAAAACAACATAAGCTGATTTTTGTTGTTTATAGAGTAAGTGTAAAATGTTCCACTAAAATAGGTAATGACATTTTTGTGTCCATAAATGTGCATGTAAGTCCAATTATGTGTTTGTTGTCATTTAAACATCACCACCATTATTGAAACAGAAGTGCCAGTACTAATTCTTGCTGTCACATTTTCCAAAAATGAAAATAAGGCTTTTAAGTAAAATGCTAAGGTTTTCAATGTGAATTATTCATTCTTTGCATGGCCTTAGCAGAACACCCTCAGCAAAATAGCTAAACAAAAGCCTACCAGGGTTCTGGTTTCTAATCTGGTTAAGAAATACATTACAGGATTTTTTTTTTTTCTAAACTTCACAGTTAATGGAAAAGTTTTCCTTTCCTGAAACTCAGCAAAGAGTTCAGGAAAGCTTCTCTAACTGCCTATCTAATTGAAGTACCATGAGCAGACCTTGAAAACAGTGGCATTAGTCACACAGCTAAACAAACTACCTTTGATGGCACCAGTCAACCAATCAGAACCATTCCCCATATGATCTTTGTGGGAACAGCAATCCATTAATAATAACTGAAGCAATGATCTTTCATGCCACCTTTCTTTCATATAGGACCACTCCATGGTAATATCTTAGGGGAACTATTAGCTACTTCAGTGTCCTTCATAGAGGGCACTCTGCCTGTTCCAACATTTATTTCCACTGTAACATTTTTTTCTCTCTCTCACACAGAAGTGCCTTTTAGAAATTAAAATAATTCTCACTGTGGCTCTAGCAGGTAGATAGGGAGTGAAGAAAAGAAGAAATGGGTAAAAGAATAAATGAGTTGAGAAGAGAAACACCTTTTCTCCTACACCTAGCTCTGAATTTCAAAGTTATCAAAGAAAAGTAATGCATTCAATTATAATATCCAATGGTTGCTCATCTTCACCATGCTTTCCCATTAAGGAGAATAAATCTATTTGTTTCTAAATGGTTCAAACTAATTATAAATAAAGTTTTGCAGAATTTTCTTACCCCTGATCTTAATACATATAAACTGGGAGAGTCAGATGATGAGAGGGTAATCAGGAGGGGCTCGGCTGTACCTGCAGCTACCTACCCTACCATGAACTCAACACTGGGGTCTGTGTATCATTGTTCTCAGGTCTGGTGCCTTCCACAGCATTGGTGCTCAACAAATGTTTTATGAATAAATTCTCTGCTATAAGGGGATAAATCAGGGATGAAATTAGCCACTGTATTGCTAGATATTCAATAGCCTGCACAGTAGCTGTCTTTGTCATTTTTTTATATTGGCATGAACATTACCACCACTTTATTTTAATACCATGTTTTAGGGGCGCCTGGGTGGCTCGGTCGTTGGGCGTCTGCCTTCGGCTCAGGTCATGATCCCAGGGTCCTGGGATCGAGCCCCACGTCGGGCTCCCTGCTAAGCGGGAAGCCTGCTTCTCCCTCTCCCACTTCCCCTGCTTGTGTTTCCTCTCTCACTGTTTCGCTCTCTGTCAAATAAATAAAAAAAAAAATCTTAAAAAAAAATACCATGTTTTACACTTACCAGCTTCTTTCTCTAACAGGAGCTTGTTACGTTTTTCAAGAGTGTGGTTACATCAACTTACACAAACTTTCGGCCACGGAGGATAATCCCCATTAGCTAAACTGTGCAGAATAACTCATATAGTGTAATCTGTATCCCAGTCCTACCCCCCAAACCTGCTTGCTAATTGGTTGATAAAAAAACTTTCTCAAGCCTACAAAATACTTTAGCAGTTCCAAACTTTCTGCATCACTTTGCACATCTAACATGGTGAATAAATAACCAAAGGATCTTAGGGAAGTATTAATGATTCGTATTTTTAATCATTAAATATGTCTACAACCAAAGTCTGAATTGACTGGTAGGTTTGTGTAATAGGATGAAACTTGGATAATGAGATCTCTCCCTTCCAAGAATATTATATTACTCTGTGACTTTTCTCACTTGGTCAGAACTAAGTATTATTCAGAGAAGGAGGGATGACCTAAAAGAATGCAGAGTAGAGAGGCATCTTATTTTCTGATTACTATAACAAGCTCTTAGAACTCATGGCTTTTTAAAAAACATTTTCATTATGGAAATTCTCAAACAAATACAAAAGCAGAAAGACTAATATAATGAACTCCCACATATATACCACCTAGTTTTAACCATTATCAACTCAACGCCAATCCTGATTTATCTACACCCTTAGCCCACTCCACTTCTATCCTGAAGTTTTGGAAGTAAATTCCAGACATGTATCACTTCACCCACAAATATTTCAATATATATCTCCAAAAGATGTAGCCTTTTTTTTTGTTGTTCTCTCTATACATACCTGTCCATTTGTTGTACAAGATGTATTAGCTGGAAGAAACTCTTTTGTTTTTCCTGTTCAGACTTCTTTATTTCATTTGCATGGGTGTGATTTAAATCCCTCTATGAGAGCAGACTTTATATAGTTCTGAGCATTGAGTGCTAAGTCAATTTATTTTATTTTACTTTTTTATTAACATATAATATAGTATTTGTTTCAGGGGTACAGGTCTGTGATTCATCAGTCTTACACAATACACAGCGCTCACCACCAAAATAGCATAATCACACTTAAAAATTAAACAATAATTCTTTAGTATCATCAAATATCTAGCCACATTTCTCTGACAGCCTCTCAAATAAAACACACAACTTTTTACTTGCAAAATCTGAGCTTAAAGCGTTTCAAAACTCTAATCTGAAGGATTCATAACACAAAGCTTATCCATTAAAAAAAAAAATTGGAAGGAGACAAGGTGAGGGGATATACCATCTTACCCCAAAGTCTAAATAGAGGTTGTCTAGACTAGAGGAAGGTAAAGGAGAGAGGAGGATGGAAAAGAAAATAGTGCTAGATGTTTAAAATGAATTGGAGAATAAATCCTGCACCCAGCTCTCTGAACCACGCCCCCGAAACCTTTAGTGCTCCATGTAAACCTTCCAGGATTAGACTCCAATCTGAATTAAGTAGAAACTGAATTCCTGCCTCTCAGTGGAATGAGAGCTACAGTCAGATATTAATTTTACCTGTAGAAAAATAAAGTGCTTCTTGACATACCTGGGTATGTGGCCTATAAATTTATTCTCAATCCACCTGATGATGTTTCGTTCTACACTGAGAACTGGGAGCATAGGTTTAATGGGCTCTACATGGCTAGCTAGCCTCTTGGAGGACACAAAAATAATATTCAATCACAGAGCTCTCCTGGAAAAGTTGTATTCTTACCTGAGCCCCCAAATGAAAGTACTATAACCCTTGAAAATGGTTCTTTTGGGCCCTAGAAAAAAGAAAGTTTCTAAATTCTCATTCCTAGAATTATTTGGTTTCCTTGTTGCAAATTTCATACAATGCCAAAATAATAGACAGATACAGACAATAATAATACTAACAACCAGTAACAGCTATCTTGATAATAATAATAGCTATCTCTAAAACACTACAAAGCACTTTATGTAGGGTTACCTCATTTAATTTTCATAAAAGCCCTTTGAAGTATCTGCTGTTATCCCCAATTTATAGATGAATGCACCAAAGTCACACGGCTAATGAGTGGAAGAACCAAGGGATTAAGTCAATCAGGTGTGTCACTCATTGGAGCCTACAGGTCTAAACACTATTCTACCCTGAATCCCTCTCTTGGTAATTAAAAACAAACAAACAAACAAAAACAAAAAAACTTCTCAAGGATATGGTCTCCAGAAATGACATTTCCTTGAACTCTTAACTATTCATATTTTTATCTTGAATTCTCAGTTTAAACCTCAAAGTAAAGAATGAGAACAAAAGATGTTTAAAGAATAAATTCTTCAGAATCCTAACCCATATTGATACATTACTAGTTTTTTTTAAACTACAATAAGCTTTGTATTTATTATCAGACGGCTTTTTTCAAGCTACAAGTATAGAATTTGACCTGGTATTCATGACCAGGGTTTCTGTAATTCCAAGTCAAAGTTATAAAAGAAAATTATGAGACAATGGTTGATAATATTGAAAAAAATTCATATTTACAGGAGATTTTTCAAGCGACTTACTATGATGTCTATTCATGGGAAGAAAGCATTTGAAAAGACAAGTATGTAAAGAAGTTATCCTACAGTGAAGAGAACAAAGCCCATTAATGACAATGATGTGAACATTCAAGGAATTATTAAAAGAGCCTTTCACTTTGAGGGAAAATTAATTTACCCAGAATTTAGTGCAATTGTTGAAACAAGAAAATCAGGGAAGCAAGGCAGCAGACCTCATGGCCAAAGTTTTGCCTGGAGCAATAGCAGTTATGAAGGAGACAGTGTTCTATTTTTCTCTTTTACATTTAGTCAAAAACTACTGCAAGCATATACATTAGTGGCTCGTAACATTCTCATTTCTTTAATAGCAGTTTTTTTCCCCCTTAAAAACTTAATTAATAGGTCTATAGACATGTATCTGTTTTACCTGTGCATATTTTAAAATTCCTTTTCCTGAAAATTAAGGTAAAACAGCTTTACTTCATAAAATTCCAGTTTTTAAATATTTAAATACATAGAGCATTGCAAAAAAGATGTAGGAGTTTATCAGAGCCTCTTGCCTTGAGGCAGAGAGACAGCTTCTCTCTCTGCCTTCACAGTGAGTACCATTTTTGTTCAGGAAAGTACTTCATACTTGTATGTAATTCTATGTAGGCACTTCTCTCCCCAAACTAACGAACAAACCAACAAGGAATAAGACTGGAAATCAGGGAGGATAAAAAGAGATATTAGACATGTCCCTGAACCTCACATCTCATATAGTGTCCCGGCTTAGGGAGAAATTCCTCTTTTCTCTGTTTGTCAATCTATAGTTAAATTGAAACCTCAGATCCCACTGCTTCAAGGAAGAAAGGACATAACCAAAACATTAGAGAAGAAAAACAAAATTCGCCAATTCTTGTTTTTTGGACTTCAGAGTACTCAAACCCTATCAATTTAAATGGCAATTTAAGAAATTTTCAGGGATCGGGCGCCTGGGTGGCTCAGTTGGTTAAGCAACTGCCTTCGGCTCAGGTCGTGATCCTGGAGTCCCGGGATCGAGTCCCACATTGGGCTCCCTGCTCGGCGGGGAGTCTGCTTCTCCCTCTGACCCTCCCCCCTCTCATGTGCTCTCTCTCAAATAAATAAATAAAATCTTTAAAAAAAAAAAAAAGAAGGGGCGCCTGGGTGGCTCAGTTGGTTAAGCGACTGCCTTCGGCTCAGGTCATGATCCTGGAGTCCCAGGATCGAGTCCCGCATCAGGCTCCCTGCTCAGCAGGGAGTCTGCTTCTCCCTCTGACCCTCCCCCCTCTCATGTGCTCTCTCTCATTCTCTCTCTCTCAAATAAATAAATAAAATCTTTAAAAAAAAAAAGAAATTTTCAGGGATCATTCCTATATAAGAGGCAACTCTAGTAAATGAGTTGAGTTGTGTGTCTAATGTTCTTTTTAGACCATAAATTCAGGAAAAAAAGTGGTACTATGGACCATGGGTCACCAAGACTCAGGGAAAGTTTCACACTGATTACGTATGAGGTTTGAATTTCCCCTTTAGAGCATGAGTCAGTTTCAGATAAAAATAGATTAGTAATCTGATCCAAGAACTAGTCTAAGCAAAGAGCACAGATGATAAATTCAAGACTCAGCAGTGACCACACGGGTTTCCAAGAAAGCCCATCTGAGAGGGAATACATCAGGTGACCCACACAGCACATCAGGTTCCCCTATCTAGCATATTAAGTGCTGACTTTTTTCATAAATGTCACTGTGTCATGGATGGAAAACAGCTCTTAACTATAGGATGGATTTAGCATCATTGTTTTAAGAATTTGCCTCCAGTCCTTTATGCCATAAAAGGACCATGTGCTCCTATCAAATATTTGTGTTCCCTGCTTCCAGATGAAAATCTGTCCTCTAGAAATTTATTATCCTTAGTTTTTCTAAGCCTTTGTATTTCAGGCAACTCTTATCCCCTCAAGAATTAGCTCAACCATAACTTTAAACCTGAAATCTTCCTCATACCTTCAATTCCTGAACCTGCCCCTCATTCACTTTAAGTGGGATGTATAACTTAATTAACATTATCACACAATCATAATCAGAGATTTTCCTACATTTTTCTCTTACTAGATCATTGTTCAAGAACATAAATAATAACTTGTTCATCTTTTGATTCTTAGCTCCAAGTCCAGTGCCTGACATATGTTAAATATCCAGTAAGAGTTTTGCTTTTTTTTTTTTTTGGTGGAAGAGAGGAGAAATGAACTTTCATTGTGAGTACCTAGGTGACCTCAATTAGGGAGATCAGAAGCTATAAAGGTAAAAAATTAGAACAGAGAAAGCAAGTAGGGAACTTGTTTCCCCAGCCAAGCAGTACTACACTAAACTGTGACCAAGGCATTTTGACTTTCAAGCCTTCTTACTTAGGGCCTCCAGGACCCCTGGAACTCCCAGGATGTCCTTGGCTGCTGTGAGCTCTTCACTTGGATGTGCCCTCCTGGGCTAGATCCCACATCCCATACCTTTTTCTATTCCCTCTCCCCTAAACCACCATTCTAGTCTCTCTCTTACATTACTGCTCTCTGCTAGCAAAGCTAAAACTTCAGGGTGTGGAAATACGTCATTGTTTCCCAGGTATGTTCTGTAGACCCAAATCCCCTGAGAGTTCTCATTAAAAGAGATTTTCCCATTAAATCTGAAAGGTGTTTATACAAAAAATATAGACTCAAATTTTGCATTAATATTTTAAAGGCTCAGAGAAGTCTTACACTAAAGAAACTTTGATTCCATTTAATCCCATATTTTCCAAAATTATTTGACCATGAAACCTGTTTTTATACCCCCTCTTAATGTCCCATGGGACTCCTGTTCCATAGAACACACCCAGGAAGCACCAGATAAGGATTAGCAGTTCCAAGTGACTTCTTTGTATCACAACAGGTGTTTTCTAAAGACAATGTTTTAAAACAAACAAACAAAAATAATAAAGACGATGTTTTAACCCAAAGGCCTGATTCTTTGGTAGGAATTTGGGGTGCTTACTTATGATGGAATACATAGTCTCTGTGGACCCCATCAAGTTATGCCATGAGGGAGTAATTTTTTTATGTGTTTATTAAGTACCAAGCAATGTACAATATGTTGTCACCTGTCTTTTTCCAATTCATCTTAAAAACAATTCTATGAGAGAGTTATATGTTTACACACTCTAAAAATGAAGAAACTGGGGGCACCTGGGTGGCTCAGTAGGTTAAGTGGCTGACACTTGATTTCAGCTCAGGTCATGATCTCATGACCTTGATCTTGTGAGATCAAGTCCCACATTAGGCTCCATGCTCAGTGGGGATTCTGCTTGAGGATTCTCTCTCTCCCTCTCTCTGCCCCTACCCCTACTCACAAGCTGTCTCTCTCTCTAATAATAAATAAATCCTTAACAAAATAAAAATAAAAATAAAAATGAGGAAACTGAATTTAGAGGTTAAGTAGCTTGCCCAAGATCACACAATAAATGGGGAAGATGAGTCAAATCCAGTTCTTATTGTATTAAATCTCATGTTCTCTATCAATGTCTTCATGCTACCTGAATTTGTAGGTCAGTATTTCTCAAAGCTTGGTCCTAAAATGCTTGTCAAAAATTTAGATTCCTAGGACCTGTCCCAGATGCACTAAATCTGAGTTTGGGAGCTGGACCTCTAACAGGTGTTTTTAACAAGCTCCTCAGTTATGATACGCACTCAAGTTTAAGAACCACAACTCTAGGTAAATGTTACTTTTACCATGTTGCACTACTATTATCCAGCTAATTAATCAACCAACACATTCCATTATTGATCTTAACTCACATCGTTCTATTCTCAAGGCCAGCAAAATCAAGTCTTCATCCTACATTATCTTTGAATGTCACCAGACAACTTCTCCTGATTAAGGCAACGCAACCCTGAAGATGAAACAGATAACAAATGAACTTCTCACACGGAAGGCATTGTTTTTGTTGATGTTATAGGTAAAACCCACCACTTTTACTGGTTATCTTGGCTGGCAAAAACTTGAGAGCAAAAGATATACAAGGAAAGGCAGTATTTGAAATAACCAAAGAAACTCAAGGCTTTTGACTTTCTTCAGCTAACAGTGATTTAAAAAAAAAATAGATTTTGTGTCTCTCTTACAACTGATGCCTCTTATATATTAGTATTTTCCTCTTTACTAATTCCCTAGACAAACCAGCTGATCTTCCTGTGAAATGATCTGCCATTAAGTGCAAAAAAGCCAAGTAATAGTCATCCTTCGCTTCCCCAGATCATGTGAAACATTTTCAACTATACAGTGAGGTGTTCTGGCCAAAAAATAAGAAAAAAATAACTAGAGTACAAGTTTGTGTGGAGGGGGGCGGGGGTAAGACAAAGAGAAAAAAAAGTTGAATAGGTTCTTTTCTTGTTTTTTGTTTCTCTGAAACCATTTCTACCTCTCGTCTTCCCAATTAACTGTTGTTATTATTATTATAGGCATTGCATAATATAACTGACATTTCAGTGCTCTGTACATGCATTCAGGGGAAACCTGGACAAAATAAATAACAGAATGAAGACTGGTTATTAGAATAAGCATCTAGTTGGCATGCAGACACAGACTGGTGGCTGCCTACTCTGATATTCATTCTACCTTCTTCCTTAGTAATAAAGCACCAGCACTTTCCTGCCCAGAATAAAGAATACAGTCCTGGCCTTCCTTGCAGCGAGGTGTAGCCATTTGATTAAGCAATGGCTTTAGAAATACAACTAGAAGAGCTGTATGGCAGCTTCTGGGAATCCCCTTTGCCTTCCATCTTCTATGTCCTTCCTTCCTCCCTTCCTCCCTTCCTTGGCTAGAAATGCAAACAGGACGACTGGAGCAGTTCTAGCTAGACGAGATAAACTCAGAATGGCAAAGCAGGAAAAGCTGAGATCTTTGATGACCATGGAGTTACGACATCAGCCCTGGACTCATTACCTGCACATTATTTCCACTTGAAAGAAAAATAAACTTTCAATCCTGTTTAAGTCTCTATAAGCCTGGACTTGTCATCACATGCAATCAAACTTACGCTAACTGACACAGCCTCTATTAGCCCAGGGACTGCATACAGTATGACTCTAGACCTGAATTTGTTTGATGTGAGTAAATAAAAGAGATTCTGTAATGATATCTTTGTTTAAAAACAACAACAACAAAAAGTCCTAGTTATCTTAACAGAATACGCAACGCATAGCTATAAAGCTGTGATTCCGTGATTTTTCAATGGGATTACCTTGAGGGCCAGAAGGTGGTATAGGAGATTGCAGCAAAGGCTGTACACATTTATATGTGATGTAGACAACTTTTTCTTACACAAAATGCAATGTCTAAATTGACTCAATTTTAAGTTAAAAACTAGATCACTGCTATTCCTACAGTTCCTATATCTGACTTTTTGTCTTCCATTCTAAATATTTTCCTAATTGCGATACTTGATCAACACTGAATGGGAAACACAAAACGTTTTTCTTTTCATTTGTTTCTCCTTGCCCTTTCTTCTTTCAGGAGTACACGGCAAGGTGAGGGAAGTGCCAAAATCTAGAGGAAAGTTCTAAGGAACCCAAGGGAAAGGAAGGGGTGAGACCTCCACAGTCCTTTCTGCACCTCAATTGTCACAAACCGGGTGGCAGTTTGAAGAGGAACAGTTTACATGTCCGCTTTTTCAGAGCAAGTCTCACACTGGCACCTTCCTCTGTTGTTTTTCCTAAACTTTTCCAGCTCTTTCTTCTTATGTAAATACATAAGTCCTGCACCCCATTTCATGCTTTATTATTCCCAAATAGCAAATGCATTAGGCCCTTTGATTCATCTGTGGAGAATGCATTTTGAAGCAAAGCTTAATACCCTGAAATGGTTAGTTCATGGGGTTTTAATTTTAGGAATATCAGAAAAGCATTAATTCATAGTCTTCAATTGGCACAAAAACTCAACGGATCTCCTCATGGAAAATCTCCCCCTCCCGTCGTCCTTTGCTCAGAAGTATGCAGGAGACTTAATGCAAATCAAAGCCCTCATAAAACTTGTATGCAACCCACTGCCTTCCCGGAGAGTCTGTCTGGACCACAGTCTTGAAGAATCTGCCTCCATAGGGGAAGCAAGTCCTTGAAGTCTTATGGTGGTCAACCAAAAGAAAACTCATACCATCTCTGGTCTTTCAAAAGGTTTTTATTAGAGACCTAGTTTTAGTCCCATGGCCAAAGGCAAGGCTTAAAGATGCCAATCTTATTTTAATTTTCTGCGCTCATCAAACTACCCTACTAACTGGTTAACCTACTGAGCCACCCAGGTACCCTTCCACTGGAACTACAGATTTCAGTTCAATATAGGGAAGAAATACCTAACAATGGGACAGGTTGTCTGGAAAGGTTTGAGGATCATCTATCAAGGATGTCTGCAATGAGTAGGGAGCTATGAGATCATACAGACAATCTCTCCTTGATTCTGGGACTCTGGGGTTTTATTATTATTATTATCTTTTAAAGATTTTATTTATTTATTTGAGAGAGAGAGTGTGCAAGCTGAGGGGAGGAAGAGGGAGAGGGAGAGAGAGAATCAGAATCTCAAGCAGACTCCGACACGGGGCTCCATCTCACCACCCTGAGATCATAACCTGAGCTGAAACCAGGAGTCTGATGCTCAACCAGGTGCCCCTGCGACTCTGGGATTTTAAAATAAATGCTGAGTATCTTCTTTTGTTTTTGTTGTTGTTGTTGTTGTGTCTTTGTACCAACCAGATGCTTGAATCCTGAAGTTAAGTAAAGGTAATTTTTTTAAAAATTTTTTTCTTCATAGAACTAAAAACCTAAAATTAGCAAGTTGACAGACATGGGAAAAAACATAATCTTAGGGAATCAGTGTTAGGACTGGAGTTTGGTGGGTAGCTTAGAGTCTGGCCAAGCAGGGCATTTGTGTTGGAGTGTGCAGGCACTTGGAGGAAATCTAGCTGGACACAAGATAATATCCTGAGAGCATAGAGACATCAGTAGGTGGTATCTGGTTAGATAGCAACATTAGGTGATACAGTAAGAGAGAGGTGTTCTCAAAGATCAGCAGAGAATCCTAGACTATGAACTATATGAAGATTCAGGAAGAAGTCTGAGGCAAAAGTGGAAGTAGGTAGCTAGACCTTAGACCTCCATCTTCAGACTGGAATTCAGGGACAAGCCTCCAGAGCTACGAGTAACTGGGGAGAATCAAGTAGGTGTCAAGGTACGAACACAGTCCAGAGCATGAAGTCAGAACTCAGTTCAAGGGTATAAGGTAGATGCTTGGTCAAGATAGAAGTCTAGTTACTAGAAATGGTACTCAACGTCAGAGCACAAAACGCCAAAGACAATGAACTAGATTTTTAAATTACTCCTACCTAGACCAACGTTAGGATGAGTTCTAAAACAACCTGTCCTGTCCCCAAAGAGCTCAATCCTGACTTTGGCCAGGTAGCATGTAAAGAACCCTGTTCTTACAGTTGATAGCCAGGTGGGGTGTTATATTGAGTGATAAAATAAACTGATCTAGAGCCCATTTAAAAAGAAAAGATAAAGATACACACTATTTCATTTTATTAAAAATGCTTTCCTCATACCCTCCCACCCCCCATTTTGTTTATTAGGAGGATTTTTGCAGGTGAAATTTCATTTAGTTTTACATTAAAAAATTCAGAGAAGCAGTAGCATTTCTTCTCTTCTTTATTTTTTCTTTAAAGATTTTAAAGAAACACACAGAGAGAGAGAGCACAAGTAGGGGGAGCAGGAGTGGGAGAGGGAGAAGCAGGCTCCTTGCTGAGGAGGACCCCGGGATCATGACCTGAGCCAAAGGCAGACACTTAAATGACTGTGCCACCCAGGGGCCCCAGTTCTTCTTCTTCCTTCCTTTTTTTTTTGCAGTAATTGTTTTCCATCTTTCTTTTTTTAACTATAAAATAAGGATTAAATTTTGAGCAAATAATCCTACCATAAAAGAAGTGGTTTTATAGTTTTTTTTATGTAAAACTAAATGAAATTTCACCTGCAAAAATCCTCCTAATAAACAAAATGGGGGGTGGGAGGGTATGAGGAAAGCATTTTTAATAAAATGAAATAGTGTGTATCTTTATCTTTTCTTTTTAAATGGGCTCTAGATCAGTTTATTTTATCACTCAATATAACACCCCACCTGGCTATCAACTGTAAGAACAGGGTTCTTTACATGCTACCTGGCCAAAGTCAGGATTGAGCTCTTTGGGGACAGGACAGGTTGTTTTAGAACTCATCCTAACGTTGGTCTAGGTAGGAGTAATTTAAAAATCTAGTTCATTGTCTTTGGCGTTTTGTGCTCTGACGTTGAGTACCATTTCTAGTAACTAGACTTCTATCTTGACCAAGCATCTACCTTATACCCTTGAACTGAGTTCTGACTTCATGCTCTGGACTGTGTTCGTACCTTGACACCTACTTGATTCTCCCCAGTTACTCGTAGCTCTGGAGGCTTGTCCCTGAATTCCAGTCTGAAGATGGAGGTCTAAGGTCTAGCTACCTACTTCCACTTTTGCCTCAGACTTCTTCCTGAATCTTCATATAGTTCATAGTCTAGGATTCTCTGCTGATCTTTGAGAACACCTCTCTCTTACTGTATCACCTAATGTTGCTATCTAACCAGATACCACCTACTGATGTCTCTATGCTCTCAGGATATTATCTTGTGTCCAGCTAGATTTCCTCCAAGTGCCTGCACACTCCAACACAAATGCCCTGCTTGGCCAGACTCTAAGCTACCCACCAAACTCCAGTCCTAACACTGATTCCCTAAGATTATGTTTTTTCCCATGTCTGTCAACTTGCTAATTTTAGGTTTTTAGTTCTATGAAGAAAAAAATTTTTAAAAAAATTACCTTTACTTAACTTCAGGATTCAAGCATCTGGTTGGTACAAAGACACAACAACAACAACAACAAAAACAAAAGAAGATACTCAGCATTTATTTTAAAATCCCAGAGTCGCAGGGGCACCTGGTTGAGCATCAGACTCCTGGTTTCAGCTCAGGTTATGATCTCAGGGTGGTGAGATGGAGCCCCGTGTCGGAGTCTGCTTGAGATTCTGATTCTCTCTCTCCCTCTCCCTCTTCCTCCCCTCAGCTTGCACACTCTCTCTCTCAAATAAATAAATAAAATCTTTAAAAGATAATAATAATAATAAAACCCCAGAGTCCCAGAATCAAGGAGAGATTGTCTGTATGATCTCATAGCTCCCTACTCATTGCAGACATCCTTGATAGATGATCCTCAAACCTTTCCAGACAACCTGTCCCATTGTTAGGTATTTCTTCCCTATATTGAACTGAAATCTGTAGTTCCAGTGGAAGGGTACCTGGGTGGCTCAGTAGGTTAAGCATCTGGTCATGATCCCGGGGTCCTAGGATCGACCCCACTGCTTGTGCTCTTGCTCATGCTCTCTTTCTCTCTCTCAAGTGAATAAATAAATAAACAATTTTATCTTTTTCTGTCCATTAACAAATGAGGGAAACAAAAAGCATGTAAAATTCCATAATCATTCATCATTCAATGAACATGGTAGCAGGCATTGCACTACAGTTGCAAAAGAGGAATCAGGGTAACAGCAGAGCAAGCTGGAGACCAGAGGATTCTGTCAACCAAAAGGGAAGCTGAGATTCAAGAATGGGCAGGCTACCTGGGGTGAGATAGGAGACTGGGAGGAGACAGCAGTTGAATCAGATGAAGCAGGGAGCAGGCATCTGCCTCTTTCACTGCCCTAGGGTCCCAGTTTTGAAAGATATTTCTATATTAGAGGCCAGGCAATTCATAAAAAATTTATTTAGAGCTACTGGGCTCCTTAAATGCCAATTTCCATTGCAAATTAGGTGGGTTTTTTTTTTTCATTTCACAAGTGAAAGTAGTAGTTTCTAAAATGTAGATAAAAATTGGCAATCTTGGGGCACCTAGGTGGCTCAGCTGATTAAGCAGCTGCCTTCAGCCTGGGTCATGATCTCAGCATCCAGGGATCGAGCCCCATGTGAGGCTCCCTGCTCGGTGGGGAGCCTGCTTCTCCCTCTCTCTCTGCAGGTGCCCTGCTTTTATGCTCCCTCTTGTGCTCTATCAAATAACCAAACAAATAAATATAATCTTTTTTAAAAAATTGGCAATCTTTGTGGAGTAAAAATTATCCAAACTTCAATTTCTTCAGCTTCCAAGAAAAATAATGAGAAGTCAAGATAATAATAGTTAGATCCAGACTTTAGTCTTAAATTGTGTCTGATCTTGAAAAAGCCATTTCATCTGAGCCTGAATTTCTCCATGTGTAAAAAATTAGTTTAAATATGTCTTCCCACATCACAGAGTTGTGAAGATACAAAAATAAAGCCACCATTCATCAAACTCTGACACTGGACTAGACTGCAAGCTCTGCAATTGAGGTTCATTACCTCATAAATCCTCACAACAATCTTGTAAGATAAGAACCATTATCTCCATTTTCCAGATACAGAAACTGAGCCCTCCAAAGTTTCAGGACTTTTCCACCAGAACTTTAAAGATTTTATTTTTTATTTATTCACTTGAGAGAGAGAGCATGAGCAAGAGCACAAGCAGTGGGGTTGATCCTAGGACCCCGGGATCATGACCAGATGCTTAACCTACTGAGCCACCCAGGTACCCTTCCACTGGAACTTTAATCCACACATAATCTGACTCAAAAGCTCTTTCCCTTGACTAGGTGCTTAAACTCTGGGAAAGAGTTAGCAACTAGAGAACATACAAGGATATGTTAGTAAGAACTTTTGTCTTCGCTACAATATACTTTGTTTATATGGTTGGGTTTCTTATTACTATTACTTTCACTGCAAATTTTTTAAAAAGCAAGACTATCATAAAAATTTTTTTCAAACAATACAGAAGTATAATGAGTAAAACCTTCATACACTCACACTCCTCAACCTGCCAATTTCAGTCTCACTTCATCTCCCATATTAACAATTTCCAGAACTTTTCTATGTACTACACATACACATAATGATGAAATAGATAGGATTACACCACACATATTATTCTGAGATTTGCCTTTTTTCATTTATCAGTGGACCTCTTTGATCTATGGCTATATCCCATTCTTATTAATAGCTGTATAACATTTGACATGTGGCTATACCATATTTATTATCCTAATGTTGACAAACTCCTAGTGTGTCTCCAATTTTCTGTCATTATGAGAAATATTATCATGAACACCTTTATACATATATCTTTGAGCAAATTTACAAAATATTTCTATTGGATTATTTTTAGAAGTAGACTGTTGGGTCAGGTAGTTTATGTATTTTTAATTTTGATGGGTACTGTCTCAATTCACATTCTACCACAGTATGAGTGTGCTCTTTATATCCTCACCAACACTGAATATGAACAGGCTTTTAAATTTTTGCTAGTTTAATGGATAAAACATAACTTGTTCTCATTTGCATTTCCCTAAATGCTAATGAGATTACACAACTGTGTTTGCCACTTAGTTGTATTTCATCTTCCAAGAATTAATTGCCTCTCCATATCCTTTGTTCAATTTTCCACTGGATTTTGTTGGATCTATAGGAGAACTTTACATATTGTAGATATTACTCCTTTGAATATTGTATATATCACGGATATTTTCTTCTAGTCTATTGCTTGTCTTTTAGTAGTTTTTTAATGGGTCTTTCTTTAGCTATAGAAAATATTTTCATTTTTATGTAGTTAAACTTGTCACGTCTTTTTCATTTATGACTTGGCAGTTTTGCATTTTGCTTAGAAACTTCTTCCCTTAATGTTAAAAAAAAAAAATTCTCCTATATTTTTTTCTAGGATTTTTCTGGTGTTGTTATTTTGTTGGCATTGTTATGTGTTTATCTGTTTGCTACATCAAATTATTACTTCCTCTGGACTTTTTTGTGAACAGTAAGGGAATAATTGCATTTTTTTTTTTCAAATGGGCAACCAATCATCTCAAACATGGATTGAAAAGTTCACCTATTCCACAGATTTTTTTTTTTTAAGATTTTATTTATTTATTTGAGAGAGAGTGAGAGAGAGCATGAGAGGGGAGAGGGTGAGAGGAAGAAGCAGACTCCCCACTGAGTAGGGAGCCCGATGTGGGACTCGATCCTGGGACTCCAGGATCCTGACCTGAGCTGAAGGCAGTCGCTTAACCAACTGAGCCACCCAGGCACCCTCCACAGATTTGAAATATGCTTTTATTATAACTACATCCCTATGCATATACCTATCTTATATTTATGTTCTGTCCCACTGAGTCCTTGGTCTATCCTTGAATCAAAACCCCTCTGCATATTAGCATATGTTGGCTAGCATACCCTCTTCTTTTGCTGCTGGTAAGGCAGGTCTCTAAACATAGTTCTCTTCCTAAGTCTTCTTTAATATTATAAGTAATGATGCCAAAGGGTCCATTTATACCTTACATGCCCATTTATTCTTGTAACTTTGCTAAATTCATGGGGAAAATAATGATACTTTCGATGAAAACATCATTAACACATATCATGCCAAGAAAAAGAAAGTCTCAGTTTGAAGCTACTTTAAGCAGCAAATTCAACCACTACATCTTCATACCAAAGCCATTATGTCCCTGATTGAGTGTTCTGAGAACCCCAATCCCCTGAGAACCCCAATCTTTCCTTCTTTTCCCAATATTATGGTCAAGAGATAAATGTCTCTCAAATCTTGTTCCCTTGGAAAAGAAATTGATCAAAAATCCTAATTTTCATAACTGATAACACATTGACCATGTAATTTAGAGCATCCATTTTAACACACATTTTTAAATAATGATGATCTATAATAGATATATTTAGATTATTAGAGCCAGAGTAGTACAGAGATTTAAATTATGAGCTTTAGAATCAGTTCCCTGGATTCAAAATATTTTTTTTAATATTTTTTATTTATTTTTGACAGAGAGAGAGAGCAAGAGCAAGAGAGCAAGAGAGCACAGAGGGAGAGGGAGAAGCAGACCTCCCGCTGAGCACAGAGCCAACAAAGTGGGGCTTGATCCCATCCTGGGATCATGACCTGAGCCAAAGGCAGACGCTTAACCGACTGAGCCACCCAGGTGCCCCTCAAATTGTTGATCATGGTACTTTTCCTTCTCTGGAGATTTGATTTCTTCATCTATAAAATAAAGATTAAAATGCCTACCTTGTCGGTTGTTTGTAAGGATTAGAAATAATGTATGTAGAGCATTTAAATATTGCAGCACCTAGTAGGTATCTGATTGTGATTGTTATCACTGTTATTCTGCTGTATCTCTTGCATGCACATAGCAGTTTCTCTTTTCAAAGTGCTTTTGTGCATCTTTTCTCTTCCTGTTCTTTTTATGGACGAAAAATGGGCCCAGGACCAGTGAGAGGCAGGGCTGCTGGCAGCCATTGACCGCCGTGGAAGGGAGCGAGGGGAGCCTGAGAAAGCACATACACTGTAGCATCTCAAGGACTCAGATTCTTCCCGCAACCCCAATCAAGACCCGAGAGGCAAAGCTTCTTTGAGAGCATTTGAGTGTTAGAAATTTATGAGGTTTTTATAAGATGATCCATTTAAAATAGATCATATTTAATCCCATTTAGGATCTGGTTTAGATGAGCTTTTCTATATAACCATTGTAAGTGGGAAATACTGTCAAAATTCTAACTTCCACACATTTGCACAAAATCAGTGGGAAAATAAAGTTGAGTTTACATTTTGCATCATTTATTTGATCCTCATTTTAGGCCAATAAATTACATATTTAAAATCCTCAATGTGTCTAACTTGCTTACCTGTTAAATTTGCCAAACGACTGTGCTATAACCCTTACTGGAGGTGCTATTTAGAAGTAAGCTTAACCAACTAGGTGATGGTTTCAGGTCAAGCAATGAACAACAGTATTTTTTCAATACTGTAAAAAAAAATTCGCCTTCTATTGATTTGCTAAGAATGACTTGCCTAGATATTTTCTTCTCACCTCTAGAGCATTGAACAATATGGTTTGGTATATGTGCAATGTAACACAGAATAGCAAGGGCAAGAAAAAAACCTCAATTTGCCCACAAACGGGTCATTTTGGGACCAAGTCAGAGAGTATGTCTTTGTGGTAGGGAGGGGGGTGTTCAAAAAAAACATATTACAGACCTTATTATTGTTTATTTCAAAATAGAGTATTAGTTTCTGGGACTCGATGCCTAATACGGATCTTTTCAAAGCATAAGATTACATGAAAACTGACATCTGATGCAAAAGGCAGAGTAAATAACATATTTTAGAAGTTTACAATATAGTATCTGAAGTGGATTTGAATCTATAGATCATTTTCCTTGTGAATGGTAATGTAATAAAGATACAATTTTGGGCCAGTTCTTAAATGGACAAAGCAATAACCACATTTAAATGAAAAACAAGTTAACACTTTAAAAAATTAATAAAAGGGCCACTTGGTACATATATGACCATATATTTTTACATTTTGCATTTGCAAATAATGAAGCCTCACATGGATTGTAATAATTGTTACTGGTTTTTAATATTGGGCAAAGCACAAATACAAAATGTACTTGAAGCTCAGCTTTAAGTAGATTATGAACATTTAATATAGAATGTTATCATCATATTCAGAGCACCAAATTGCAGACTTCTGTCACCCACTTTCAAGCATGCTTCTGAAGATCATAGTTAATTCTGCTGATTTATGGTAATGCTACAGCATTATCGTTCACAGCATCAGAAACCACTAACAAGCTTAGTATAAGCTTGGGCTGAAATGGTTTGAGGTTTAAATTTCTGTAACGATTATAAAGTAGAAGGAATAAAATCCCCCTCAACAAAAAAAAAAAAAAAAAAGAAAAGAAAAAGAAAGTACCGCTTTTCCACTCACTATCACAACCATCCCCCACTGCTCAGTAGCCTTCCCCAACTGCATCAAGAAAAGTAACTTTTAATAACTGGCATTTCAAATTTTCCACATAGTCTTTTCTGAATGGTAATATTCCTAATTCAAATATATAATGTTTACAGCTTTTCCTTGCTGAAGAACACTACTCCAAAAGTGGTTACCCTACCCTACCGTCTAAAATGGTTATAAATAAATAAATAAGTAGGTAGGTAGGTAGGTAGGTGGTTCTTCGTAAAACAAATTCCATTCTGGAGGCCCCTTTTTCGAACATTGATTTACATTGCATTTCATCTTCTAGAAAATAGAAATCAGAACATTTAATGGCCATTATCCTCTTCTAGCCAAATGATTGTATCCTGCGAATTTGTGGCCCTTAAGCAGATGAGACCATTTGTTTGTTGTCTTCTTTCCGGCTGCTGAAGTCAAAGGAAGCCCTGGCTTGAATCAGCACAGTAAAATAGGGGCCTGTCTACCCAGATTGTTACCCCCAAACTGAATGCATCTTTGTTGCTGAACACAATTAACTGATGCTGATAGCAGCAAGAGATTTATAACGTCTTCAAGATGAAAAATACGATAACAACTATACCATCCCTGCCTCAAGACAATGGAGTTGTTCCCGTGGTCACAAACCAATTTCCAAGACAGTGAGCTAAAGGAAGAAGCCCATGTCACACACTTGTGGCTCTATCCTCCTGCTTGGAATAAGACAGAAACAGATTCAACCAGAACAGTCTTTCAGTCTTTCTGTTTTCTATAAGAAAAGTAAATTCATACCACCATTCAGATCTTTAGCAAGTGACTTTCTATGAAAAAGCCAATCCTTGCCTTTTGTTTCTTTCTTTTTTTTTTAAAAGATTTTATTTATTTACTTGACAGAGAGAGAGTCAGCGAGAGGGAACACAAGCAGGGGGAGTGGGAGAGGGAGAAGCAGGCTTCCCGCTGAGCAGGGAGCCCGATGTGGGACTCGATCCCAGGACCCTGGGATCATGACCTGAGCCGAAGGCAGACGCTTAACGACTGAGCCACCCAGGCGCCCCCCTTGCCTTTTGTTTCTTGAGAAATAGCCATGGTTGAAAAATAGGACGGGGGCGGAGGGGATGGAGCATATGTTCCACAAAGGTAGGTGCCAATGGTCTGGGGTGGGGCAGGTTTGGGCACAGGTCTATAATGAAACCTTCCTGAAAGAATAAGAGATGGTCCAGTGGCATGTACCTCCCTAAACTCTAGTATCAAAATCAACCAAAAAATAGTATGGCACTTAGGACACAAGGGAAACACATGGGTAAAGAAAACAGAATAATAGTAGGTGTTAATTTATACTGCTCATCTCTGCTCCAAACACCAAATAAGAAGGAATATTTCATAACGCCTGTTTTCCTTTGAGGGAGAAATCCGAGTATTCCTGAAGGCAAAAATCTTGTTCAGGAAAAAACCCTGAGATTGCTCAAATTTTTCCTTCCTCTAAGAGGGTGAATTTTTTATTTGGGTGGAGGAGGTGTGTCTTTGGCATCTAGGCATGAAGCACTGAACTCTGGCTCTGCGGACTGGCGGTTGATGGGAGTGAAAGAGTAAAGGGGCCAAGTACAGTGAGGTTGGAGGGCAACTATGGAAGTAAGAAAGGAGATGGAAGGGTCTGGGAGGACCTGTATGATGATGGCTAGGGGACCCAGGGAACTGAGGCTTTGGGATTCCTCACCAGGACAGAGCAGAGGCAAGGTCAGCAGCGAATTTCCAGCATAAAGTGGGTGACGGGTCAAAACAAACAAACAAAAACCAAACCGAGGAAGGAAAGTAACTCCTAATTTCACACCTTTCGGAGCCCAGAACAAAATGGGGAACCCACAGGTCTCCCTAAGATTTTGGATGGCTCATCTTCTGAACTTCAAACCCTGACTCCTCGCTGCGGCTTTCTTTTCAAGATGTCACTCTCCCGCCTCCATCCTCACTACCAAACAAACATAGAAATCTACTACTGTTCTCCCCATGCACTCCATTTTCTTCCAATCTGAGAGCCATTTGTGTGTATAATTGAAAATTAGCAGTGCAGCTGTTTGAAGAGAGTAATTTATCACAGCACATTGTTCGTGCCTGACACTTTAGACCTGGCTCTAACAAGCCAGTGGTTGCTGGGGGTTGAGCTACAGAAAGTGATTCGGCTGTAATGCTGCGTTTCCCCTGCTTTGTTGCTAATTGTAGCCTCTTTTTCTCCATTGAATTGGGAGTTGAGTAAAAGAGCTTGTTTGCTCTGTGCGGTGAGGCTGCCAGGGCCGCTTGGGCTATTATCACAAGATACTCTTGATCTTTTGAAAAGCAGGAAATAGAATTTTTCTCCAACAGGGAAAGTAATTTGCGATGCGTCCATTAGTTCTTCATTAAAGCAAGATTAAATTGCACGGCAAATCACATCTGTGTTTGGATGATTAAAGGGTGGCATTTTAGAGGCCAAAACTAATTACTAGTCAAAATGAATGGGAGTGAAAAAAACAGTCATGTTTTTACATTAGATAGTGTGGCTTGTAATTAGATTCAAGCTAATTCCACTATTTCTTCTCTTTTAATGAGATGAGCCTGTCCTCATCTTTTTCTAGGCCATGCTAACAGCCCCAAATGTATAATTTTGATAATACTAAGAGTTTACTTTATTGAAATTTCTTTGCTACCTGCCACAAGTGACTGTTCTCTCCAGTGGTACTTCATTATATAGAAACACAAGCTACTCAGCAATACAGTTTACAACAAAAGTCATTCCTACAGGAAAAAAGGGTAATTTTAAATAAATATGTATACATGTATACATGTAAAAAAATGTATATGTTTAATGTTACTGAAATTAGCCATCTCCACAAATGCGTGCAAAACAAATCCTTCTCGGTTGGGTAACTAAAACAAGTTTCTTTAGCAATGAAGAGTAAGGAGTAAGGTTTGCATGCAGTAAAGTATTGAAGGGCTCCAAATTCAATGTGTGTTTGGGTGGGGATTTTTTTCTGCCTCGCAATATAATTTTTCTCCCATCTCCCATATGTTTTTACGTTTTCCTATGATTAAGGCATGTTAGGATGGACTCCCCCCCCTTTGAGTTCAGTTTTTGTTTTTATTAAAAACAAACATTATAAATGAAAAGCACTGAATCAAGGAAAGGAAACATAGTCTAAGGCACTCTAAGCAACCATGGTATTTCTCAAACATAGGTTAAATTTGCTCTCAGAAATCTGGTTCGATTTTTGATGGTAGGAAAAGGGTAATTTCTGAAATAACCACGGATCATGTTTAGATGAGTCAAGTAGTAATTGAAGGAAAACAGCAAGTAAATGGGCATTCACTCTGACCTAAGTGCTCTTGGATATTGCCTTATCAGAGCCACCTTGAGAGGACCAGAATCCATTTAACTCTCTGGACTCAGTTTTTGAATACCCTGGCTTTAAGGTCCCTGTCAAGCAGGAGCCTATTGAACAGGACAACAAAAAGTTTTCCCTTTCTGGCAATTAATTCAGACTTTGACATCAGAATTTCCAAATCTCTCACAAATAAGGCATTATTTTAATAAAATTCTTCATAGCAAAGTCCCCATTGCATCTTCAGGCCAAAGATTAGACTTTCTTCCCCAGGATATTCCCAAACCTAGCACATTTTATGGCAATGGGATAAATGAATAATTGGCCAAAAGAAGAGAAAAAAGAATGAATAAATGAACGGAGAGAAAACAATCTTTGCAAATCTTTTCCTCAGTACTTTTTCAGTGAAAGTTATGAAATATGACCTATTCTTCTTATGGTGATATAGACAAACCACACACAGCATTTTAAAACATGCGAACATGCAGCTTACATATGCTGCCAATGTAGAGACAAGAACAAGATTCCTGAGATCGAGTAATTATACTAGACACATGGATTTTTATATTAACCATTTTTTATCCATTTACTCCTTATTCATTCATTCCATTTTTCAGCTGAACTTTATTAGGTTAATTGAATTCTTTAACTATTCATACTATGGTTTTCATATAACCAACATTTTATACATGATGCTTCCTAAGACAATAATTCCTATACCAGTTCCTATTTTGCCCTAATCTTTTATATCTTGTCATAAAAATGTCATAGTGGCACAGACAAGCATCCAAAAGATTCTTCTGGTATAAAACAGGAGAAACACAATGCAAAAGACTTTTCTGGTATAAATCAGGAGACAAACAGGAGAAGTACAATGCAACAAATAGAGGCCATCACAATGGGGTGATTTGTATACTGGTTGTTCATGGATGTGGTGCTTTGACTGCAATGCAAGTGAATAGTTAGGAATGATTTCATTTGACACCAGTTCAAGAAAACGATAAAACCAAAGTTCATGATCCATAGTTCCACATGAACAAATGGGTACTCATTGGTGCTCTTGTTGACCACCTCAGGAGAAGGCTCAGAGTTTGAACAATCCCTCAACCAAATGTCACTAGAAAGAAGTCGGTACTCAGCAACCTTCACTGAGGACCTATGGGGAGCTCTTTTCCTGTTGCTTTGAGAACACGTTTCTTACCAAGGAATTTGAACTGAGGATATTTGCTGGTGATTAAAAAAAAAAAAAAAGCAGCTACAACACATAACACATAATGTCTTTCTTAGGCTGAGACCCTTGAAAGCTGTAAAGGAACAATATCAGTTGTCATATTTATAGAGGGCTTCCTGTGTGCCAGGGACTGTTCTAGGTACTCAGATATAGCAATGCATAAAAAAACTTCTGCTCTCATGGAGCCTATAAGGCTCCAAATAACAAATAACAACAATAACTTATAAATTGTCTTAAGAATGAATAGGCCTTTAAAACACAATATACTAGAGGAACAAAATGGTGTTTTTTAAGTAAGACATATCCAGTTCATTGTGACTTCTTTCTGAAATCCAATTCAGGCACAAAAATAATCACAAAGTTGTGGCTTTGTTTCATTGCTACTGTTCACCTCAACTCACTTGGGCTAGAGGGACAAAGACTGAACGAACCATGAAGAGGGAAAAAGAGCAACTGTCCTCTCTCTGGGTAACAAGTGGTTGGCGGTGGTCCAAACCATCCTCCTCCCGGCTGCCAGTAACTCTCCTTGGGAATTAAAGGCTACCTGGGAAAGACAGAACTTTATTAAGGGTCAACCTGGAAATAGGCAGTAAAACAGAATTTAACTATATATATTTATTTTAAAAGATCTGGCAAATTACACTGCCAAATTACACTGCCAAACAATTTGGCAGAGGGCCGGAATGCCTATTTGCTCCACTACAGAACTAAAGTGCTCCTTGCCAGTCCCCCTCTGCAACTAACCCTGGAAGATACAGAATGGCTGCTAGGCAAACCCACCCTAAAGCACCTTGTCTTGTGCTTTTCCACACTACCTGCTTCCCAGAGGAGAAATATTTTGTTAGCACCCAAGTACCATTCAAGATTCTAAAGCCCATTTGGATATGATTATTTTCCAATCATTGGCTTAGTCAGAACCATGATCACTGCTTTGTGTAATCTCAGAAAATAAGAGGACATAAGCCTTAAATTGTGGCATAACTAAATTGTCTTAGAAATACCTTTTAATGTAGTTATTATAATGCCTGGCTGTGGGGGGCAGAATTCAATAAATGCTTTGACGAGAACTATGTATGTTTCTCAGCTTGAACTCTGGGTTGTGTGGCTAGACACAAAACCAACAGAATACAATAAAGATTTTCAAAATAAATACTTAAATTATTTCTTTTCTAAAAAAAAAAAGTCCTGGGGCACCTGGGTGGCTCAGCTGGTTAAGCAACTGGCTTCGGCTCAGATCATGATCCCAGGGTCCTGGGACTGAGCCCCACATCGGGCTCCTTGCTCAGCGGGGAGCCTGCTTCTCCCTCTCCCACTCCCCCTGCTTGTGTTCCCTCTCTAGCTGTGTCTCTGTCAAATAAATAAATAAAAATTCTTTAAAAAAATAAAAATTTTTAAAAGTGTCTTCCATCTATTAATCTCCAAAGTGGAAGAAGTAAAAAAATGAATGACAAAGATAATACCTAAGCAAGAAAGACCGTTTTCCTGCACAAACTCTAAGAGAAACTTAGTCACGGAAGAAACTATTGGCAAATCTGAGAAGAAAGATCTTAGTGAGGCTTTCCAAGGCCTACCTGCTGGGAGGCTGGGAGGACTGGGAGACGGAAAGAAGTTTAAATACGTGAAATTACTTTTTTTAAAGTAAAGGAAGCCAAAATGCTTCTGTAATTTTATGTCCAGCCACCCCAGCATCAGTTATACTATCTAACATATGTATAACATGACACCACTTTTAGTAGAAAAAAAATTTACACATACAGCGAGGGTAAAATAGATATAGATAGATTGTGTGTGTGTGTGTGTGTGAGAGAGAGAGAGAGAGAGAAACCCTATATGTAGGGTTAAGGATATATTTTATATTTTTATATATATATCAAGCTGTGTACACTGGTTTTTATAACAGTGGGTAGGAGGGCAAAGATGGAAGACTTTCTAGTTTTGTTTTGTTTTTTATACTTTCGGCTTTGTATTAATAGCTTATGATATCTATGCTTTATTTTTTTTTCCTTTAAGAGCAGAAGGGAAGGAGTTTGTCTCCAACTAAAGAAAACCTGTGCTCCCAGGCTTTGGTGAACAGTCAGCAGCCAGGTCATTTTCTGATGCTCTGGGGAAAGTGCTCAGAAAGCCAATTCTTCAACCCCAACACCCTCCCACTGTAAGAGTCTGGGAACAGACCTGGCCAGAGTGTGTGACAGGAACCCAACTGCTCACACTGAGCAGAAGAAGTGTCCGAGGGCACTGCAGAGCCGCTCAGAGGCTTTCCCACAGGATGCCAGAGGAAGTAACCTGACCCATCAAAATCTGTCCTGACCTTTTCTTGAAAAACAGCCTGGAGTTAGCAATATTCCTCCCCTCAAAATAACTTTTAAAATGCTTGCATAACAAAAAAAGGCAAGCACAGAATAAAACCACTTAAGGGAGAAATCACATAAGTCTGGCTTAACCACTGTGCAAACTTGTTATAGAGCGAGAACCTCAATTTTATTTCTTATATATTTCAAACACATTCAAAAGAGGGCCAGAAGAACAGGACACACACTATGGGCTCCACTCCCCACCCACACATACAATGAGAAAGAAATGGCGTGTTAGCATTGTTGCGCAAGCATGCAACAAGTGGGCTCTTCACGCCCTTGACCTCTTGATTTTCACAACTCTATGTTTAGCAGATGAGGACACTGAGTCAAGAGGAGTAAAGTTTACCTTTTCAAGTCACAGAGTTCAACTAGGTTTGAAACCCAAGTCTATCAAATACAAAATCCCACATACATTCTCGTTGACCACAATCTCTCCAAAAAGAAGCTACTGCTTTATGTAATTAAAGCGATAATGGTGATGACAATGCAATTAAATGTAATTCTGGTAACTGTTTATAGCCAAACGAAGTAGTTTACACAATAGTTGAAGTATTTATCCCTTTTGCAGCAGAAATTCCAACACTCTGATGCAAGACTGTACGTGGAAACTGAAAAAAAAATTGTTCAGTAACTTACCAAGTGTGAAGAAGATACAGGAAATTATTTTTTAAAGTAATAAAACTATCTGTATTTCTGCCATTATAGAAATAAGCACTCTTTACATTTTGATTTATTTCATTCTAGCCTTTAAAAAATGTTTTATTTATTCAAAACCAGGTTTGTACCATATTAACAGATTTTTGTCCTTGCTTTAAAATGTTTAAAAGTTAGCATAGTCAAAAATAATGAGAATTACCTAAATGTCCTTCAACAAATGATAGTACCAAGAGGAATCTAAGTAGCTATTTAAAATAATAAAATAGGGGTGCCTGGGTGTCTCAGTTAGTTAAGCGTCTGCCTTTGACTCAAGTCATGATCTCAGGGTCCTGGGATCGAGCACGGTGTCGGGCTCCTGCTCAGCGGAGAGTCTGCTTCTCCCTCTCCCTCTGCCTGCTTGTGTTCCCTCTCTGTCTTTCGCTCTGTCTCTCTGTCAAATAAATAAAATCTTTTTAAAAAATAATAATAAAATAGATCCATATGAACTGAATTGGAAAGCTGTCTAGAATGTATTGTGAAATGAAGAAAGCAAAATGCAGAAAATGGAATGTATGTTTCCATTAAAACCAAAAAGATATTACACATGTGGCTATATGTATGCATGTATAAGTGTGTGTGTGTGTGTGTATATATATATATATATATATATATATATATATATATATATATCCTCCATATATGTTTGTGTGAGCACAGGGAAAAACTGGAACAGTGGTTGTCTCTGGGGTAGAAGTAGTAAAAGGAAAAGGGATCACTTTCACTATTTATTTTATATACTCATTATTTAAATCTTTAGAGTAAGTATGTGTGCTATGGATTTAATGTATGTGACACCCCACCCCCACCCCCCAAATACATGTGTTGAAGCTCTTGTCCCCACTGTGGCTGCATTCAAAGTAAGGAAGTAATTAAGATTAAATGAGGTCATGAGTGGGTCCCTGGCCCAGTGAAATTAGTGCCCTTATAATAAGAGACACCAAAGAGCTTGCTCTCTCTCTCCTCCCCTCCTACCGTCTCATTCCTGAGGAGCAGTTATATGCTTGCTCATGTTAAGGATGGACCAAAGTTCAGGATCCTGAAGGATAGAGAATTAACCAAAGTTTGGCTAATGAGTATTTTGTTCTAAGTGATCAGTGGGGACAAGTAGTTTAGATGATCATTTATGAGGCAAAGAACAGGAATTTTGAGGGTCTATGTCTGGCTTTGTCATACTTAATCTTTTTTTAAGATTTATTTATTGAGAGACAGCGCGAGTGTGAGCGCATGTGTGTGTGCACACGAGTGGGGGTTGGAACAGAGGGAGAGAGGTGAGAATCTCAACCAGACTCCCCACTGACCACAGAGCCTGTCCAATCCCTCAACCCTGAGCTGAAATCAAGATTCGGACACTTAACCAACTGAGCTACCCAGGCACCCCTGAGTTTACTATATTTAAACAAGGGAGGCATCTGTGAGTCTTATTAAGTCATTTTCCAGGAGAGAAGAGAGATTTAACTTACTGTTTTCTAGGATCAGAAGGCTCAGGTAAAATTCAACATTGTCAATTCTGTGAGTGAGGTTAAAAACAACTACCATTCCACTTCTTGAGAAGTTACTGGGTACCCTTAGTATTATGCTGGGCATATTCCATAAATATTTTCATAATTTTCGTAACACTTGTTTAATTTCCTAACAACCTGCTAAAGTAAGTGCTACTGTCCTAATTTTCACAAATAGGAACCAGGTTCCTGGAAGATAACATTCTCAAGGTCACAAGACTAGTAAGTAGATACAGCAGGTTCTCAGACCCAGGGCTTTGTGACTCACTCAGTCCCCTACAACCCACTGCCTTCATGAAGTCACACAGAAAGGGTTTGTAACTGGAAAGTTGGCAGGTTCCTTGGTGATCTTTAAGGGGGCATGGATTTAAACAACCAAATTATCTGGGAGTTTATACTGAATGGAAAGTGACTTAGAGAAATGAAACTTTGTGTGGTGGAAAGAATACAGGTTTTTACATCAAATTGCCTGGTTCTAGGTCCTCACTGCTTCATTTCCTCAATAAGACATTTAGATGAGTCACTCACTTTAGTCGAGTCTCAGTTTCTCTACCTTTGTAAAATAGAGATAAAAACAGTATCTGCCTCACAGGATCTTTTCAGGGTTTCTCTCAGTTGATCGTGTATATTAAATGCTTTGTAAATTACAAAGCATCAATACAAAGTTAGTTAATTAATCTTCATTGTCCTTCCTTATCAGCCAAGCAAATCTAAGACGCTGCTATTAAGATAGGACTCATCCAAGTTGGCTAGAACGTTCTATAGAGTTGTTGACACGTGAAGTTGAAGTTGTTATTTACTTCTACAGACAAATATGTAGAACATTTCTAACAGGACAATGATCTAGGACTAATAATTTGGGTCATCTGGGATTATGGTGCTTCATATGCAGAAGATGTGTTAAACAATCAGATGAAAAGAAACAGGGAAACTCACAAAGCACTTGACCAGTAACACTGTGTATAAAAGCTAGGAGTGCTTTACTGAGATAGTGAAAAGATACACTTGCAGTCATAACATAGCAATGCACTCAATCCTCATTATACAGTGCTGCCTACAAACACTGTTAGAGTTTATTCTGTTTCCATTATAATAAAACCCCACTTTTGAGGATTTATAATTCAGCCAAAATAATTTGCTACAGGAGTGTTTCAAAAGACCTTTTTTATAACCCTTTGAATAAAACCCCAACATCAGAAATTCTAAACAATAAAGGCCCTGCCGCTTCTAAAGCAGTTGTTGTTGTATGAGTGTTAAAACTTTTGGTCACGTGGGCTTGATTTCTATTATATGAAGTTCTCCTAGATCACATCTTACTTTAGTTAATAGGCACTAATAGGAAATGGATGGCTTCAGAACAGGTTGCTTTGGTATACTTTTTATTAAGAGAATGAACAGAAAAGGCATTTGAATATAAAGAAAAAAGTTAACGTGTGATTGCTAGGAAGTCACTTAGTCCAGCCCTGATAATTCAGATTTATAAAATACAAAGATTTTATTTTGCCTAAACTATAATAAAAGCAATGTGCCTGGGGAAGTTTACTAAATTTTTCAAGGTACTAAAGGGACAATGGGCAATAATGTTAATAGAAAAATTGCTTAATTCTAGATTTCCAAACTTTGTTCCTAGGAACACCAGATGTTAATAACTGGCTTATCCTGAAACAAAATGAACTAAATAAAATAATAAAATAAATTCAGTGAGTTATAAAATTTGGAATATTCTACAAAAAAAAAAAATAAGCCCTCCTTGGAAAGTCACAGAGCATCTTTAGCATATTAAAAATTCTGAAAAAGATATTTAAACCTGTTTAATATGTTTAACTTAGGATTGCCCACATTTATTTTTACCCTATTGCTCCCCTTCCACAATCAACCACTGTTAATCACAAAACAAATATAGGAATCAGCGATTTAATCCACAGATCAGAGTTTCTCTTCACAGGGTGAGAGACCATCACACCAGAATCCCTTGTTAAAAATACAGATTTCAGGGTCCCAACCCCAACCTCCTGACTCAGACTCTGTAGAGTTGAGGCCCACATTCTGTATACTCCTGCCTCCTAGCCCCACCCCTGGAATTAGTATGTACCCTAAAGCGTGACAGCCACGGAGATGGTATCCAATAGGATAACCCAAGGATATAAAATTGGCAGGTATTGTTCTTCTGGGGTAGAATAGACATATTTTTTTAGAGACTGAACTATCTTTTATTTGGAATCAGTCTCCTTATGGAGGACATGATTGGATGGGCAATGAAGTCACATTAGTGTAACTAAAAAGACACCTGTGTTAAGTGACTTAACAATAACATAGAAAGCCCCTTATTGAAAATCTCCTATTATCAGTCATGGCATTTAAAGTTCCAGTATTAGAAACTCTATTGTTCTTAGATGTATAAATTGACAACAATTTCTTTTTCAAAAGCAATTTTACATTAGATATCAAGACCCTAAAAAATGTGAATGCCCTTGACCTCAGGGATTCCACTTCTGGGAAGAAAATTTAAATTCAGAAACATAAATTTTACACAAAGATCTTCATTACAAAACTTATACTAGGGAAATACTGGAAACAACCAAACCCTCTGACAGTGTGCAAGTAGTGTCCAAAAATTAGAATTAGAAAAAGGAGGAAAAGAAGTACCTTTTACTTTTAACTCTTAAACTGTTAGAATTTTTTATACACAATATGGATCATTTTGACAAATTTTTTTAAACTGAGGTTAAAAATATCCTTGAGACTATGAAAAAATAAACTAAAACTTAATGCTGCTTGTATATAAGAAATACAAAGGTAATTTTAATTTTCTTCTTCAATTATGTATTTTCTAAATTTTCTCTTATATGGGACGCCTGGGTGGCTCAGTCAGTTAAGCATCTACCTTTGGCTCAGGTCATGATCCCAGGGTCCTGGGATCAAGTCCCGCATCAGGCTCCTTGCTCAGCAGGGAGCCTGCTTCTCCCTCTCCCGCTCCCCCTGCTTGTGCTCTCTCTCTCTGAACGAAATAAATAAAATCTTTAAAAAATTTTTTCTTATAAATGTGGATTTTTTTTTTCTTTTGGAGAAAGAGAG
Source organism: Neomonachus schauinslandi (assembly GCF_002201575.2). NCBI lineage: Eukaryota > Metazoa > Chordata > Mammalia > Carnivora > Phocidae > Neomonachus > Neomonachus schauinslandi. The sequence goes on along the minus strand of NC_058403.1, from coordinate 83,798,278 downwards.
CACAAACAGGGAGGGGCAGAAGGAGAAGGAGAGAGAATCTTTAAGATTTATTTATTTATTTTAGAGAGAGTGTCAGAGAGAGAGGGAGCACAAGTAGGAGGGGCAGAGGGAGGGGGAGACAGAATCCCAAGGAGACTTCATGCTGAGCATGGAAAAAGACTCCATTTCACAACCCTGAGATCATGACGGGAGCTGAAACTGAGAGTAGGCACCCCAAGGGGAGAGAATCTTAACTGACTATGCCATCCAGGCACCCCAAGGGTAGAGAATCTTAAGCAGACCCCACTCCTGAATGAGCCACCCAGGCGCCCCTGTAAATTCCTTTTATAATCAAAGTATAGGGGTGCCTGTGTGGGTCAGTTGGTTAAGCATCTGTCTTACAGCTCGGGTCATGATCCCAGGGTCCCAGGATCGAGCCCCACACGGGGCTCTCTGCTCAGCAGGGAGCCTGCTTCTCCCTCTCCCTCTGCCTGCCGCTCTGCCTACTTGTGCTCGCTCTCTCGCTCTCTCTCTATCAAATAAATAAATAAAATCTAAAAAAAAAAAAGTGTAAGTTTTATTTTATTTATTTTTTATTTTTTTATTTTTTTTAAAGATTTATTTATTTGACAGAGAGAGACACAGTGAGAGAGGGAACACAAGCAGGGGGAGTGGGAGAGGGAGAAGCAGGCTTCCCGCTGAGCAGGAGCCCGACGTGGGGCTCGATCCCAGGACCCTGGGAACATGACCTGAGCCGAAGGCAGACGCTTAACAACTGAGCCACCCAGGCGCCCCTGTAAGTTTTATTTTAAAAAATTCAGGAAGCATTAACCAGAGAAGTATCCTTGTCCAGTGTATTGAACAATAATTTCCCCTATAAAAGAGCTACCACTTTTTTGGAATTTCTTCCAGAAAAATGGAAATGGAAAACTGAACCCAGTTATTAAAACTGAGGAGCTTGGGGCACCTGGGTGGCTCAGTGGGTTAAGTGTCTGCCTTTGGCTCAGGTCATGATCCTGGGGTCCTGGGGACCCTTGCTTCTTCCTCGGCCTCTGCCGCTCCTCCCTGCTTGTGCTCTCTCTCTGTCAAATAAACAAATAAATAAAACCAACTGAGGAACTTGAAGGAGGGGCCAACAGATCTAAGACTTGAACCTGTGAGGCAGAAGCACTGGGCAGCAGATGCTGGTATCTCTGAGAAGCTGTGACAAGGCTGGTTCTAGAAAAACTGCAAACTAGAACCAACTCTTCCTTCAGAAATCAACCGCTGCTGGAACCAACTGACAGGAACAGGAAGTAAAAGCTGAACCTCTAACCTTCCTGTCTCCCTCTAGCACTCCCTATCGACAGAGCAAATAGGAAAGCAGCTGACAAAACAGAAATGTAATTGCAGGTTCCCAGGCCTAGCATCACAAAGAAAAGGGTGGTTTTGATGCTGAATGGCAACAACTTAATAATCAGTACACACAACATACTGTATGAAACAAGCAACTTGCAAATGATCCAAAGACTAAACTGTGTCCACCTCTTTGAAGATTTTGGGAATCAATGATTGTCTCCCTCTCCCCGACCCCTACATTCTTTTCTTGTTTTGTTTTGTTTTGTTTTGTTTTTACACACAATGAAACAATTAGATACTTGTTTTTCAAAAAATATTTGATGTCTTGTCTTAACCACTTTTAAAAAAGTTAAAAAAAGGTGAAATTAATTTTAATAATATATATCATTTAACCCAATATGTCAAAAATACTAAAATTTTTTACATACTGTATAAAATTATTGAGATATTTTACTTTTTTCTTATATACATTGTCTTCAAAATAAAGTGTGTATTTTACAATTATACCACATCTCAATTCAGTCTAGCCATATTTCAAGTGCTCAATATCCACATGTAGCTAGTGACGACCATATTGGACAGCACAGTTCTAGAGGATGAGCTTCTGCCAATGAAGAGATAACTGAGAAAACATAAGCCAAAATAGGTATGGTATATATGTAATATGATTGTAGATAATTATAAACAAAAAAAATGAGGACAAAAGAGGAATAATGTACAACTATTAGATATTGTGACAAAGTAGAAATAATGCAACTTAGAAATGGGAGAAAAAGAGAGAGAGAAAGAGAAAAGTTGATTGCTGTGCAGCAAGGTCCCTTAACCTCAGCACTGTTGACAATTTGGGTCAGATAATTCTTTGTTGTGAGCACTGTCCTGTGTTTTGTAGGATGCTTAACAGCCTTCCTAGCCTCTACCCACTAGATGCTAGTAGTATCCCTCAAGTTGTGACTACCAAAAATATAGCCATTGCCAAATGTCCCCCAGGGGCAAAATCACCTCTCAGTTGTGAACCACTGCTATGCGGATAATAGGTTAAAGGATACTATTAAAAACTAATAAATCAATAGAACTACCCTACAATCCAGCAATTACAGTACTAGACATTTACCCAAAGGATACAAAAATACTGATTCAAAGGGGAACACATACCCTGATGTTTATAGCAGCATTATCAACAATAGCCAAACTATGGAAAGAGCCCAAATGTCCATCAGCTGTCCATCACAATGGAATATTACTCAGTGTTCAAAAAGAATGTAATCTTGCCATTTGCAACAACATGGATGGAGCTAGAGTGTATTATGCTAAGTGAAATAAGTCAGTCAGAGAAAGACAAATATCATATGATTCACTAACATGTGGAATTTAATAAACAAAATAAATGAATAAACAAACAAAAGGCAGAATCAGACCTATAAATACAGAGAACAAACTGATGGTTGCCAGAGGGAAGGGGGGTAGAGAGTATGGGATAAAATGGGCAAAGGGGAGTGGGAGATACAGGCTTCCAGTTAGGGAATGAATAAGTCATGGGAATAAAAGGTACAGTATAGGAAATAATGTCAATGATACTCTAATAGCGTTGAATGGTGACAGGTGGTAGATACACTAGTGGTAAACATAGCATAACATAAAGATGGTAAATCACTACACTGTACGCCTGAAACTAATGCAAAATTGTGTGTCAACTATACTCAAATTAAAAAATAAAAATAAAAACAAATCAGATAGTGAAAGATTATGAGAAAATAGGGAAGTATGCTAGAAAAGATGTAAGTACAACCACCAGAATAAAAATATGTATCTTCCTAACTACTGAAAATAAAAAAGGCACAGAATACACATCTCATAGAGAGCAAAGCAAATATATAACACAAATAATTATAAATGTTATGTCAGAATTGAGACCAAATACCAGTCATATCAATAAATGTAAATGGACTAAACTCATCTATTTAAAAAAAAAAGACTTTCTATTTGGCTCATAAGCAATACCCAGCTATATGCTGTATACAAAGTATACACCTAAGAAAAAATAATTCAGAATGACTAAAAATAAAAGTATGGATGAAGGTTTCCAGGAAATGGAAACAGTAAGAAAGCTGTGGTAACTTTCCTGATATCAGAACTTAAAACAAAGAACATTAAACATGATAAAGAAGATAACATTTACACTCTAAAAGCCAAAATTCACAAGAAAATATGTTATGAATTTCTGTGCACCGAATAATATAGCAATCCTCTTTATAAAAAAAGCTACAGAGATGAAAGGAGACAGAGATTGAAATATACTAATAGGAGACTAATGCACTATTATAAGGCAGATCAAGTACTGTCCTATAAGTAGGGATACAGTAGACCTGAACAACACTGTCAGTAAGCTTGATCTTATAGCTACATATCGAATTTTGCACCCTGGTTAGAGAGAATACAACTTCTCAAATACTCACAGAACATTATGAAAATTAATCATATCACAAAGAAAACATAAGCAAATTTCAGGAAGTAGAAATATTACAAGCAACATTCTCTGATCAAAACCCAATAAAATTAAAAATTACTAAAAAATAAAAAGCAGAAAGAACCATCCACCTGGAATTTTAAAAAAAAACTTTTATTAAGCAATACCTCATTGAAATAGGAAATACAATCAGAAATTACCAATAATGAGAATATAAATACTACATTGCAAAATCTATGGCATACATTTATAAGAATGATCAGAGGAAAATTTATAGCACTAAGCATTTCTATCAATAAACATAAAAGAGAGAAAAGAAGTGAATTACATTCCCAACTCACAAAATGATGGGGAAATAAACAACAAAGTAAGCCAAAAGAAATCACAAGCAAGAAAATAAGGAAGGTAAAAGCAAAAATTAAGAGGTAGAGGAAAGCACTAGAACTAATTAATATATCAAAATCCTGTCTTTTGGAGAAAAACTAACATAAGACAAATTGATGGTTATCTTGGTCAAGAAAAACAAAGGAGGAGCACCTGGGTAGTGCAGTTGGTTAAGCATCTGAGTCTTGGTTTCGGCTCAGGTCGTGATCTCAGGGTCCTGAGATCCAGCCTCACGTTGGGCTCTCACTCAGTGTGGAGTGTGCTTGAGATTCTATCTCCCTCTCCCTCTGTCCCTCCTACTTGTGTTCTCTCTCTCTCTCAAATAAATAAATCTTTTTTTTTTTAAAAAAAAGGAAAATACCAATATATAAAATATGAAATTATAAGGAGGAAATAAGCATTGTAACAGAGCAATTTTTTTTTACTAAGATGTTAATTTACAAACCTATATGGAAATAAATTTGAAAGCCTAGAAAAAATGGCTAATCTCTAGGGAAATACAGATAACCAAAACTGACCCCACTAGAGATAGAAAGCTTAAAAATAACAGTTTCTACAGAAGTAAAGAAAGTTATTAAAGAATTATCCCAGCAAAAGCACATGGCCAAGATAATTTCACAGGAAATTCTACCAAAACATCAAAGACCAAAATTTAATGTTCTATATATTGTTACAGAGCATTGAAAAGTAAGTAAGGCTACTTAATTCTATTCAGGAAGGAAGTAGTATACATCTAAAAGCAGTATAAAAAAATGAAAACTACAGATCAGTATCATTTGTATCAATATGAAAATTATAAGTGAAATGATAGCCACAGAATCCAAAACCACAGGAAGAAAACGACATACTATAATCAAGTAGGATATATTCCAGAAACTCAAGGTGTATTCCATATCATGAAATTCATTAGGACAATAGACTATATTAACAGAGCTCAGAGGAAAATATATTTAGTTAGCTACCTAACGGCTGAAGAAAATCTTTTGACAAAATTCAACACTTATTCCTGATGAGAAAAGTTATTCCAGAGGATAAAATTGACATAGATCTTCTTACCTACCTAAAAAACATATATCTTAGCCCTAAAGCACCTTACTTAATGGGAAGACACATGAGGCACTTCCACTAAGATCAGGAACAGGCAAGAATGCCAAATATCTCCATTACTAATCAACTTTGTACTAGAGGTATTAGCCAATGCAAATAGACAAGAGGAATCAACTGAAGGCATAAGAATGATTAAAGAACAATTAAAACTATCTCTACAACATGATAGTATACATAAAAACCCCTAGAAATTAAAAGATAAAACGGACTCAAACAATGAGAATAAAATACAAAATTAACATACAGTAATCGATAGTCTTCATATACACAAATAATCACCAGTTAGAGCACATAATGGTAGAGAAAACTCCAGTAATAACATCAACAAAGAAAATTACTTGGGAATAAACTTAACAAGAAATGTGTAAAACCTATGTGAGAAAAACTTTAAATCAATTCTGAAAGACACAAAAGTAAACAAAAACAGGAGATGAAAAAGCATCTCCTGTTGTTGGATACTACAACAAAATATCATAAAGCTGTCAGTTCTCCCTAAGTGAGTTTATTAATTCGATGAAATCCCATTAAATATACCAATAAGCTTATTAATGAAGTTAGACAAGTTGACACAAAAGTTCATATGGATATTTTCAGTTTCATGTCCAACATGTAAAGCTTTAAAGTCCTCACACCCGCGTTTACAACAATAAAAAGCTGGACAAAATAATCAACAATTTTTTCTTAGAACCATCAGAGAATTAAAGTCACAGAACAAATTGCTACCCAAAACTCTAGAAAAACAAGAACATTCCAGAGAAACAAGACTTGAGTTCTGTTAACCTGGAACAGAAATCTCTGGATCTATTAACTGGTAAGAACATTTAAACGGTACTTTAGACACATTGCAGGAGGCTAAGTATGAACTAGCATGAGTGGGAAAATCCTGGCGGACAGTAGTCTGGGTTGGGGGATGGTGCTGCAATTTTGTGGGCTTTAATTTTGGACCTTCACCAGGGTCTCACAAAAAAAGCCAAGAAAGATGTTCTCATGGCTCTGGCAGAGAGAGAGAAAGAGTAAGCACTGGGAAATATAAAAATACACCCTGAGCTTTCTCTATAACAAGGGCTTACTTCCCAGTGGAAAAGACTTTGCCAGAGCCATGTGGGATCTTTCCTGGTCTTCTCTGTGAGAACCTGGTAGGGTTCCTTGAAGTAAAACATTCCTCCGATTCCCATATCCTCTAGCCTTCCTGTCTCAATTAAAGGGGTTTAAAAAAAAATCAAAGGGTGTCAGGGCTTATATTAGGAATGTTGTACCTGGGGAAACAAAGTGGGGGGGGTGGCTGAGGAAGAAAGGAGGAAAACACATGTAAAGGTCACAGCCCCAAGAGAAAGGCCCACTAAAACACTAAGATTTAATTGGAATATTATAGAATGCTCTGCCACACCTCACCACCAAAGTGTTCCCATACCATGAGTGCATTAAAGTTAAAACGGCAGCAAAACATAGACTCTGAGAAATATTTAGGAAAGCCCAAATTCAAGATGGGAGACAAAAACAAGGGATATAGGACAATTTGAAGCCTCTGCCAAGTATAGTATAGCTACAACAAACATTAAACAGAGCCCAACTCCTAGCCAGGTTAACATAAATCCTCACCCCTAAAGGTCTACTTACCTTGTTCCTTCTATCTGATAAAACATGTTCAGCTTTCAAGGTATGCCAAAAGGCAAGAAAAAAATCAGTCTGGAGAGACAAAGCAAGCATAAGAACCAGACTCAGATATGACACAGATGTTGGAATTATCAGACAGGGAATTTAAAACACCTATGATTAGGGGCGCCTGGGTGGCTCAGTCAGTTAACCAACTGAGCTCCCCCCCCCCGCCCCCGCCTTCAGCTCAGGTCATAATCTCAGGGTCCTGGGATCCAGCCACACATCATTGTTGGGCTCTCTGCTCAGCAGGGAGTCTGCTTCTCCTTCTCCTTCTGCCTCTCCACCCCTACTTGTGTGTGTGTGCTCTCTCTCTCTCTCAAATAAATAAAATCTTGGGGAAAAAAAAATAAAACACCTATGATTAACATGTTAAGGGCTCTAGGTAGACAATATGCAAGAACAGATGGGTAATTTAAGTAGAGAGAAGGAAACTTTAAGAATCCAAAGAAAATGTTAGAAATCAAAAGCACTGTTACAGAAATGAAGAATGTCTTAGATGGTCTCATCAGTAGACTGACACAAATGAGGAAACAACTGATGTGTTTGATGATGGGTCAGTAGAAACTCTCTAAATTGAAATGCAAAGGAATTTTAAAAAATAATAACATTGAAAAACTGTGGAATGATTTGAAAGGTATAAAATGCATATAATATAGGATACAAGGAAGTGCTCAAACATAAAACACAATAACAGGTGTATGCCTACTGACACAGGAGCCAAATGAAAGAGCTCCCAATGAACAAAGCTGGAAAAATTTGAGGAAGAAAATAAAGAAGTATCAGATTATAATCCAAAATATAAAATAAATAGCCATGAGTCCATACTGATAAAAATAAATGGGAAGAACAGATAAATCTCCAGAAGAATTCTAAATAATTTATGTAGATACTTCATCTTCAAAGAGGGGCAGCATAACTCCCCACTCTAAGTGTGGTCTGTGTATAGTGACCTCCTTATAAAGAGTATGGAAAGAGTAACATTACAGTGGAGAAACATGACAAAAACTACCTCAGTCAAGTGTTTGAGGTTAATGCCAATTAATAAGTCATGTTGATATGATATAGTATGATGTGATCAGCGTGTCACTTTATCTCTGTGGTTTTCCTCCCCAAAACCCATAACTTCTATGTAATATGAAAAACATCAGACAAGCCCCAATTGTAGGATCTTCTACACCATACCTGACCAAAACTCCTCAAAACTGTCAAGGTCATCAAATAAAGGGAAGTCTGAGAAAGTGTCAAAGCCAGTGGAACCTAAGGAGACTTAACAACTAAATGTAATGTGGTATCATGGATGGTATCCTAGAACAGGAAAAAGACATTAGGTAAAAATCAAGACTTATGAATAAAGTATGGACTTTAGTTAATAATAATGTATTAATGTTGGTTCACTGATTATGATAAATGTCATACTATTGTAAGATGTTAATAACAGAGGAAACTGGGGGGTGCCTGGGTGGCTCACTCAGTTAAGCATATGCCTTGGCCTCAGGTCATGGTCTCAGGGTCATAGGATCAAGCCCCATGTTGGGCTCCCTGCTCAGTGGGGAGTCTGCGTCTCCCTCTCTTCTGCCTCTCCCACTGGCTTGTGCTCTTTCTCTCTCGCTCACTCTCTCTCTGTCTCTCAAATAAATAAATAAAATCTTTAAAAAAAACAAAACAGGAAACTAGGCATGAAGTGTTTTGGGAATTCTTTGTACTATCTTCACAATTTTTCTTTTTTTTCTTTACATTTTTAAAATTTTTTATTTAAATTCAATTTAATTAACATATACTGTGTTACTAGTTTCAGAGGTAGAATTTAGTGATTCATCAGTTGCATATAACACCCGGGGCTCATTACTTCAAGTGCCCTCCTTTATGCCTATAACCCAATTACCTCACCCCCCTCCAGCAACCCTCAGTTTATTTTCTAGTTCAGCATCTTTTATGATTTGCCTCCCTCTCAATTTTCATTTTATTTTATTTTTTTATTTTTCCCTCCCTTCACCTATGTTCTTGTGTTTTGTTTCTTAAATTCCACATGAGTGAAATCATATGGTATTTATCTTTCTCTGACTGGCTTATTTTTTCTATATATCTAAAACTATTCTAAAATTAAATGATTGGGTTTTCTAAAAGTTCATATGGAAAAATAAAGATGCAAAAAATAGGAAGGAAAACACTAAAAAAATTCTATGAAGGGCATTAGTCCTACCTGACATTAAAATATACTATAAAGCCTCTATAATTAAAACAATGTTCAAAAGTAGACTAATAGACCAATGAAATTGAAAAGAAAACCCAGAAATAGGCCCAAATACAAGTAGAAATTTAGTATATGATAAAAGTGTCATTTCAAATCACTGAAGCAAAAATTTAATGAATAGTGCTGGGGTGGGGTGCCTCGCTGGCTCAGTCAGTGGAGTGCGTGACTCTTGATCCAGGGTTGTGAGTTCGAACCCTATGCTGGGTGTAGAGATAACTTAAAAATAAAATATTCAAAAATAAATAAACAAATAAACAAATAAATAGTGCTGGATCAACTGGTAAACATTTGGGAAAAAAAAAACCTTAGACACAGGCTTCATACCTTGTATAGGATGAACTCCATGGATTATGAATTATAAATATTTTTAATAGAATTACAGAGGACTAGAAGAAAGCATGACTGAATTCCTCTTCAAATCCCATTGTTGAAAAAGGCTTAGGAAGCCTCTCAAAATCCAGTGGCAATTTTAAAAATTGATAAATAGGAGTATAATTTTTAAAATAAGCTTTTTTATGGCTAGAAACACTATTAACAACATCAAAAGACATTGACAAACTGGAAAAAATTTTTGCAACATTATTGCAACAGAGATACCCCTAACATAAAAAGATAAGCTTTTAAAAATTGAGGGAAGTATCCAGAATATATAAGAACTCTTATAGCTCAATAATAAGAACTGAAACCACCTAATATTGAAAATCATTTGAACATTTTATCAAAGAGGATATACTGAGGGCAAATAAGCACATGGCATGATGGTTGACATCTCTAGTCATTAGGGAAATGCAAATTAAAACCACAATGAGATCCCACTACACCTTGACTAGAATGGCTGAAATTCAGAACACTAACAATTTCAGGGGTGCCTGGGTGGCTCAGTCGGTTAAGCAACTGACTCTTGATTTCAGCTCAGGTCATAATCTCAGGGTTGTGAAATCCAGCGCCACGTTGGGTTCTGCACTCAGTGGGGAATCTGCTTGACATTCTCTCCCTCTGCCCCTCCCCCCACTCGCACAGTGCTTTCTCTCTCTCAAATAAATAAATAAATCTTAAAAAAAAAAAAAGACAACAACCACTAACAATTTCAACTCATGGCAAGAATGTGGAGCAAATGGAAATCTCAAACACTACTGGTGGGAATGCAAAATGACACAGATCATTTGGAAAATAGCTTACCAGTACCTATAAAGTTAAACATACTACATGATCCGGCAATCTCATTCCTAAGTATTTATTCAAGATAAATGAAAAAATATGGTCAAAGACTTGTGTAAACATGTTTATAACAAGTTATTCATAATAGTAAAAAACTAGAAACAAAAATGTCTATCAACTGGTAAATGAATAAACAAATTGTGGTACACCCATACAGTGGAATACTACTCACCAATAAAAAGAAACAAACCACTAATACATGTAACATGTATGAATTTCAGAAGCAGTGTGTTAACTGAAAGAAGCCAGACACAAAAGGCTACATACTCTGTGATTCCAATTATATGACATTTTGAAAAAGACAACAGTATATTGGGCACCTGGGTGGCTCAGTCATTAAGAGTCTGCCTTGGGCTCAGGTCATGATCCCAGGGTCCTGGGATCGAGCCTCTCATCAGGCTCCTTGCTCAGCGGGGAGCCTGCTTCTCCCTCTCTCTCCGCCTGCTGCTCCCCCTGCTTGTGCTCTCTCTCTGTGTCAAATAAATAAATAAAACCTTTAAAAAAAAATAAAAAGACAACAGTATAGGGAGAGAAATCAGATCCGTGGAAGTACTGTGGAGTAAAGAGAGGGAATTGTACAAAGAGGCATGAGGAAGTTAGAATAAAATTTGTTAAAAAAAAATAATAAGGTAAGGGGAAAGGCTAGAATAACCATTGTAGGATTGGAATGGAATTGGGGTATAAACTCATGGTTTTATATATAACGTGTGTATACATATAGTTCCTAGGTTTATCTGCTAATAAGGTCCAGAGGCAATGACATCCCAGCACCAATGGACATTTTCAGCAATAAGGAAGTACTCAGAAAATGATGGGGCATGTCAAAAAGACAGAACAGCCAACTTGAAGGGATTCCCAATGGCCAAATCTGTAGCAATCTGAGTAACAAAAGAGTGACGATATTGGATTCAGTCCAGTTCTGCCTGATTCCAAAGCTCCTGCTCTATCCACTACTCTGCTACTGTTAAGGCCCTTAGAAAAGGGGTTTACCTAAGGTCACACAGCTAGTTACTAACAAGAGGGCCTGGCCCCCAGTCCTGACTACCAATGTGTGCTCCTTTCCACAATTCAATTTTATTTTTTCATGCTGGGGCAGATTTGACTTCAGGAATGTTTATGTAATAGTCTTAGAAGATAGAGATAGTATTTCCCTTTAGAGCAAAGGACAGGTATAATTACTATCCATTATAAAAGATCTGGTTTCCTTAAATTGAGGAATTCCTAAAATGAGAATTAAAGAGACTATCATTGTTTTGGTCAAACAGAAGAAAGTAATTATGTGTTATCCCTTCCTATAATGCAACCCACTGCATTGTGGGCATCTATCTACATAGCACTCTTCACGTGGCCCTGTGGGAAGCAGAACACAGGAAACCTATGCAAATGTTGATGCTCCAGCTATTACTGTTACTGTGAGTAATAAACTATCCTTAATTTCTGACCCAGGAATCTCATGGCTTTTACCAGTACAAAACTGTGGCAGGCTGAAGGAACTTCAGGTAGCCTCTAGGAGCTGAGACAGCCCCAGGCTTATAAACAGCAAGAAAATGGTGAGCTCAGATCTATAACCAAGAAACTGAATTCTGTCAACAAGTTCCAAGTTAGCTTAGAACACTGAGTTTCAGAAAGGAACGCAGTCCCGCTGACACACTGATTGCAGCCTTGTAAGACTCTGAGCATGGGACCTAGCTAAGCCATGTCTGGATTCCTGACCCATAGAAACTATAGGATGATAAATGTGGCTTTTTGTATACCACTAAATTTGTTATGCAACAATAGAAAATTAATACACCATGAAACTAAGCTCTACTCTGATATCAATGTCCTGAAGAACCTACCAGTGTAGCACATTTTAGAAGGAACACTTTCTTTCTGCACTTCAGCAGTTAAAGATCCTCAGTCCTCTACAATGTGGTAGAAGCAAAATTAAGTCTTTCAAAATATTCCATGAGCAATAGGGTTATATGCTCTCCATAATAAGTAATTCTCAGTAATTTTACCTTCTCATCCACTACTCCACAGGGAAAGAACAAGGACTTTCTTCTTTTTGTTTATTTGCATGAGCATGTATCACTTATAAACAATACTTCTCCGCAGCTGGAATGAAAATTACATTAGAAAAAGAAAAGAAATAGGGACCAATTCTATTGAGATGCTGCTTTGATAGCCCACTTCTAGCTAAATACAGCCTCAGCTGGCTCCCACTTTTCATGGGAAGAAGACATTTTTCAGGGGAATAAAGAAGCTACTCTGAAAAATAAAATGGGGGAAGAAGCAGCAGAATTAAGAGTTTCTTGAGGGCAGATCAGGGCAAGAAATGGAATAGAAAAGAAGAGATACCTGGTGACTAGAAGCTGGGAGGAGATTTATAGAAGAGATGGGTTAGAGTAATTTTCCTGGAGAAATTCTCAGTTTTTGGTCTGAGACCCCTTTTTGTGCCTCCACAAATGATGAATAAAACAGCAAACACTTTGCTAGGTTTGGCTCGACTGGATTTCTTGTGAACGCATCAAGACTAGTCGCTGGCAAAGACAGAGCCAGTGTATGCAGACGGAACAGGGTCAGTCAACATCTGCTTTTGTTTCAAGGTTTCAGGCAGAAAAGATGTGGTGCAGGGTTGCTGAAGTTAGTATGGGATTTTTACCAAGCATAACTCTAAAGATGAGGACAATTTTTTAAAACTATAGTCTTTTATCCTCTTTTATATTAGCTTTATTTTCACAGAGAAACAAAAGTAGAGAAGTTTTTCCTCACTCTAAGGGAACCCCATATAGTTTGCTAATGTTTGTTATGATGATAAAAATGAAGAATTAGAAGTAGGAGAAATTGCAAAGACTGGCACTACAGCAACTGAGCCTGTTGAGACAAAGTTTACATTCAATAAATTTCATTTTAAACTTTAGTTTTCTTTTCTTCCCCATATAATTCCTTTTGGGAAAATAAGTCTGTTCCATATCTGCTTGTCACCAAGTCCTGAACACATAATTACTTTCTTCTGTTTTACCAAAATAATGATAGTCTAATTCTCAAGTTTTTCCTAGCTTCATCTGTAAAAATAAATAAATAAATAAAAACCTGAAATGTGTAACCTTAATTAGTAAACCTGTAATTACTGTTTAAACAAACTATACTTATAATATTCCAAAATAAACATTTTTTTCAAAATACACATTATTTATTAAATCGAGTTTTGTACTTTTTTACCAAACAGCATTGTTGCAAAGTCTATGTGTATTTTCCTTTGAAATCTGTGTTGCATAACCTCTTATTTATTTATTTATTTATTTATTTATTTATTTAGTAATCTCTGCACCCAACGTGGGGCTCAAACTCACAAGCCCAAGATCAAGAATCACATGCTCTTCTGACTGAGCCAGTCAGCGGTCCCATGTGTTCTATAATTTCAATCTATCTATCCTTTCTCTTTTGCTGCAGAGGAAATCTTTATCCAAAAACTCCTGTAGAGCCTTATCCCCATCCCTCCCAACCTCATTCCACCCTACCCTTTTCTCTCCAAATACACACACTATCTTCTTGGAGTATGCCCAGAAAGTCAGGACAGAGCATCAGGCTGATAGCTAAGGAAAAAAAAGGCAAAGCCCCAACCACATGGCACCCTAGGATACTACAGGTACCACCACTGCCTCTCAAAGTCCAGATTTCTTTTTTTTTAATTAAGATTTCTGTAACAGTTATAACCTGTCATAACTGATCATATCAAAAAGCCATCTGAATTTGAAACATAGTTTTAGATTTAAAAATTGGGACTTTCATTTAGGAGTACTTATAAATATTTCAGTTTATGAGACCTTCATTTAGAAGTAGTTATGAGTATCTCAGTTTGTAGGTTAATAAAAAATACAGGGTAGCTAATGGACTTCACGAGGATTCACACTTACAGTTTTATACTCTAGATTTTAGAGTTTTAACTTTTTATACACATTTACTAGTGCCCTCTGGTGTCAACATGGATGTCAACATGGATGACAGTAAATACTAGGACACAGATTCCTCTTACAAAGTTGCTTCTCTGCCAAAAATAGAAACTGAAACTATTTAGATAAGCGTGGAACAGCCTTCACTTTTTCTGCCCTGGCCCTACTGAATGAGTCAATGTGGGGTTTTTTTTTATTCTTTTTCACTTTTTTCTCTCACTCCTAATTATGAACATTGGATAATCAGCTTGGAAATGGTGCAGAAATACCATAAAAAGCACCCTCTACAACTTCTACCTTCAACTTTTCTTTCTTTTTCAGCCTACTTTCACCTTCTCATTTCATTCATGAGGAGAGAAAAGGACAGAAAGGCATGAATGTTGCTCATTTATATCCCTGCTGTATTTTATATCACCAAACATCCACCTAATCCCAGGCAACCTTCACTTCAATCAAGAGTCTCTTTGCGGTGCACTCCTGCCCCAAGCCCTATGTAATCTGAGTCTTGTCTAACAACTACTAAAACAAGAGAGAAAAGACCTTGTGTTCACCACACATAAGCAGTGACGATCAATCTGAGAGAAACATTATAAAAGATCTTCATTTATTTGTATTCTTCTAATAAGAATTTTGTTTTAAGATTTGAAGACCTAATAAATGGTCAATGAGAGTTAAAAAGAGAGAGAGTGTGAAAGAGAGAAATACTGTGCCATTGTAATTCTGTTGAAAACAATAACTTTATCTACCTATTCCAATGAGGAACAACAACAAAAATCAGATAGTGGCCTGAAATCTTGAGCAGAGGGAAAACTAAAGAACTGTGATGGCCACTCATGAGATAAGCCTCTTCTGAAATGGAATTGGTATCCTTTTTTTTCCCTCTTTGGCAATAACTAGTGGTATTTCATAAATAAGTGGCCCACTGGTGAGTCACATACCTTTCCACATGCCAAGTGGGCCTGCAATCTGCTTCTGATTCTTCTGCCAAACTTTATCTCAGGTTATCTCAGGTTTGATTTTCCGTAAGAGTAGATTGGATTAAGTAGGGAGATGGAGACTACTGGGAACATAAAATAGTTTTTATTTAATTGTTTCATCTTTTTTTTTTTTTAAGATTTTATTTATTAGACAGAGAGAGACACAGCGAGAGAAGGAACACAAGCAGGGGGGAGTGGGAGAGGGAGAAGCAGGCTTCCCATGGAGCAGGGAGCCTGATACGAGGCTCGATGCAGGGCTCGATGCGGGGCTCGATGCGGGGCTCGATGTGGGGCTCGGTCCGGGGACCCTGGGATCATGACCTGAGCCAAAGGCAGACGCTTAACGACTGAGCCACCCAGGTGCCCCTTGTTTCAGCTTTATATTTGTTTAAAACCTGCCATAAATAGTTCTGGTGTTCTGCTCGTGTTTTTAATTGTTTCAGCTTTGTCTTTGTTTAAAATCTGCCATGGGCTTTCTTATACTCAGAGGATCAATGTGTAATTTCCCACTGGGTTTCCTTAGAACATTAGTCCCATGAAATGCTCCATGAAATAAAGATTCTGCAGCCATATAAACTTGGGAGTAGTATAATTATGGCTGCCTCCTGAAGATTCACAATGCACAGTAGAAACTTAAAGGTTCAGAGTAGTCAGGGAGGAAAGAAAA
Source organism: Neomonachus schauinslandi (assembly GCF_002201575.2). Taxonomy (NCBI): domain Eukaryota; kingdom Metazoa; phylum Chordata; class Mammalia; order Carnivora; family Phocidae; genus Neomonachus; species Neomonachus schauinslandi. Next base: position 83,782,302 of record NC_058403.1, on the reverse strand, counting down.
CAGTTTAATTTTGTTAACTCAGTGTTACCAAAATTCATCTGACTGCAGAACACTGTTTTTGGAGGTTTTTTTTTTTTTTTATAATACTCTTAGCATCAGGCTAGTGTTCAAAGAGCATACTTTAGCATATTGAGCCAGCAAGGATTTAGCATTTACTATTTCAGTATAACAAGTTATTTTCCCTTAAATGTGTATGTATGTATGTATAAATCTAGACCAATGGTTCTCAACCACAGATGACCTTCCCCCACCACCCCAGGGGGCATTTGGTAATGTCTGAAGACATTTTTGGTTATCACAACTTGGGGTTGCTATTAGCATCCCTGGTAGGGATCAGAGATAATGCTAAACATCCCACAATGGACAGGACATCCCTCAACAACAAAGAATTATCTGGCCCACGTGCCAACAGTGTCAAGATTGTGAAATTCAGATGAAGACTGTGATTACCTCTGAGGAGTGGAATTGGAGATGGTGAGGAGGACAGAGTTTCACTTTTGATTTTGTACAAGCATACTTCAATTACTTTTGTAATTGAAAACATAATTAAGCGAAGTAATGTAGATATATTATTTAAGAAGTTGGGGTGCCTGGCTGGCTCAGTCGGTAGAGCACACGACTCTTAATCTCAGGGTCATGAGTTTGAGTTCCATGTTGGGCAGAGAGCCTACTTAATAAGAAAGAAAAAAGCAAAGAAAAGTTTAAAAATACATCAAATATAAATTTTAAGTTACTCAGCCATGACTACTATTAAAATGCTAGTAGATGAAATTAGAAATACTGTGGTATGAATGCACATTCTTGCGTCACATCCCACCCCAGACTTCTGGAAATAGAAAAATAATATTAATAAATCCACAAGAGCCTGGGATAACAACAGTAAAAGATGGTTATGTTGGTACAGAAAGCATATAACATCTCTGACATATGGGAAGCAGTGGAGGTTACTGAAGGAGAAATCACAGCCCAGTATGAGTAAGGGAAGATGTGCAGAAGCAGCTCAAAGGGTACTTCAAGACAGGGGTGGCAGACATGGGGAGCTGCAGGAAATTTGGAGAAAATGAGGTGATTATTTGGAAAGCCACAGACACAGCAGCCAGGTAGTTCTAACATTTACTACCCTGCCCCTGTTTACCTAATGTGGACGACAGAGGGCTCCTGTTTCAGACAAGAGCCGTGAGTGGGGAGCCCTTAGCCCAGAGAGGCAGGTTAATGCCCAGTGTTGATGGCAGCTCTGAAGATGTGAAGAGCTCCCTCATAGGAAGGTGTGAAGAGAATACTCCACTCCACCTACAACCTATGCCCCCTCTCCCACTCAATCACTGGAGTCAAGTTAGAGTTAGAAAAAGGAAGGCACAGCGTTCTCAGATGAAAAAAGAAAATCCAAAATAAGATTCTAAAAAATATATACAGCAAATACTGGAGGAAAAAACAGTTCCAGTTCGCACAATGACAGAAGCGAAAGCAAATGTGCTCTGGAGGGGCTATATCTCCACCCCAAGCAACGGATGGAGTTTTCAACTCCATGAAATACAGTGGTTACCACTGACTAAGGCGTAGTTTTAGACTTAAGATAATACAGGCATGGCAGCTGCTATGAAGACCCCTCAGGAGCACCTTATCCAATTTACCTGGCTTACAGTTTTTTTCTAAGTATGTACAAGAGCGATACATAATAAGATCTGTGTTTAAGCCAAAAAGGGTACTTCAAAATAAACATTTTTTAAATTTAAACGAAAAAAGTATTGTCATAGTTTAATTGGCAGCATTTTTGTTCTTTCATAGGGATATATAAAATAATGGCATTTTAGATTCTATAACATAGATACATGCAAAATTCCTTAACTAAATCAGTATATAAAAAGGACCACTTTTATGAGGTCTAAGTTGGGTTTATTCCAAAAATGCAAGATTGTTTTAATTTATGAAATCAAAGTAATTCACCATATTCGCAAATTAAAAGAGAAATAGCATACAGTCTTCTACCTACATGCAGAAAAAGGCTTTTGACAAAAATTCAACATCTAGGCATGATAAAACTCACTGCAAATTAAGAATAGAATATAATCTCTTTAACTAATGAAAGGTATTTACAAACAAACAAGCTATTGCAAACATTATGCATAATAACTCTTGAAAGCTTTCCCTTTGAGATCCGGAACCAGCAAATATGCCTACTATCACTACTTCAATATTATATGAAGGATTTAAATTCAGAAAATACAAGCAACTCCTAAAAATCAATAAGAAAATATAGAACACAATTTTTTAAATGGGAAAAAGTGCTGAACTGCACAAAATGGGAAATACGAATGACCAATAAACATGACAAAATATAGAATTCTACACATTGCTGCTGGGTAAACTGTTTCTAAAACTTTGAAAACCAGTTAGCATTATTTGTAAAGTTAAAGATATATATGTCCAAGCTGGCTTTCTCTCAGATACAGGTTTTAAAGAAATGCTTGCACACGTGCAAGAAATATCCTGCACCAAGATAGCTGTGCAGGATATTTATAGTAACCATTGTTCATAATAGTAAAAAACAGGAAACAAACTAAATGTCATCAAAAATTGATGGATAAATTATGGTATGTTGATACAACCGAAAAGTATAAAACAGTGAAAATGAATAAAATTGCAACCCCACACCACTGTGTGAATGGATCGCACAAACTAATATTGATGAAAAGCAAATCCAAAACGTATCTCTGATTCCATTCATCTCAAGTTCAAAAAACAGGCAAAACGAGACTTTAGTGTTTAGGATGTATCATGGTTTGAAATGCTGAAATCCTAACCTGCGGTAATGTGACCATATTTGGAAGTAGGATCTTTGCAGATATAATCAAGTTCATATGAGGTCATCAGGGTGGACTCTAATCCAACATAACCAGTTTCCTTCTGAGAAGAGGAAAAGACAAACACAGAGGGAAAATGGCTATGTGAAGATGGAGGCAGCTACTGGAGCTATGCTGCCCAAGCCAAAAACCACCTGGGGCTCCCAGGAGCCAGAAGAGACAAGGAGGGATGCCTGGGTGGCTCAGTCAGTTAAGCGTCTGCCTTCGGCTCAGGTCATGATCCCAGGGTCCTGGAATCGAGTCCCACATCAGGCTCCTTGCTCAGCAGGGAGCCTGCTTCTCCCTCTCTCTCCCTCTGCTTGTGTTCTGTCAAATAAATAAAATCTTAAAAAAAAAAAAAAGAAGAAGAAGAGACAAGGAAAGGTCTTCCTCTAAAGACTTCAAAGAAAGTGTGGATGTGCTAACACCTGATTTCAGATTTCTAGTCTCCAGAGATGTGACACAATAAATTTCTGTTGACTTAAGCCACCTGCGTTGCACTTTTTTTTTTTTACAGCCCTAACAAACTAACAGAGATAGTAAAACTGTAAAAAACAAAAAAAGCAAGTAATGTATTATCTTAAAAGGAAGAACAGTGTTTACCTGCAGAGTCTCTAGAGGTCAGGGACAAGGTTATAGTGGGAATGGTGCTGGCACATACCTTTTCTACCATGCCACCATTAACATTGCTCTTCTTGCTTGAGGTTTGTAATAGACGATGATATATCTGGGTGTGGACATCCTTTTATTTATTTTGCTTAAGATTCTTAGACTTCCTATATCTGAAGCAGGTGTCTCTCATCAGTTCTGAACTATTCTCAGCCATTATCTCTTCTAGTATTCTCTTTCCCTCCTCTCTATCCTCTTCTTCAGGGATTCTGACTGGATACATGAAAGACAACATGCTAGCCTCAGAATAATTTATATTTTTCAAATCATTATCTTTCTGTGAATTCCATGGAATTTCTTCATATTTCACCGTTTTGCAATCATTATAGTAATGATTTGTCTGAACAAGTATCATCAATGGATGCTAAATCTATGGGGAAAAGTTTGAGGAGCAGCAGGATATTTGAATGATCTCAAAGGGTATCCCCCAAGACTGTTTATTAGTTGCAGGGAGGAAAGCAGTAACTCCATGGTGGATAAACTAGAAAACACTTTGACTGCATAACCAAAAGTAAAATCACTAATGAGGAGCACAGGACATTATGTGGCTCCAAATGTGATATCCTGAGAGGGACACAATATCACATATGGAGTATTCTGGCCAGTGATATATAACCTGAATCAAATCATGAGGGAAGAGCCAAGCTTTCTCATGCAGGGCTCCACAACAGAATTAGCTTTACAGAAGCCTTGAGTGGCTACTTTCTCAACTCTGTATTCCAGATACATAGAAGAGAAATTAATTCTATACAGTGGAGGCCCCAGCACTTAATTCTCTCACAAAATCTCAGTTGAGAAGGGATGCCCCAGACAAAACCAAACTGCAGCATTCTTTTATAAATAACTAACCCATATTCTTTAAAATTTTATTTATTTTTTTTAAAGATTTTATTTATTTATCTGACACAGAGAGAGACAGCGAGAGAGGGAACACAAGCAGGGGGAGTGGGAGAGGGAGAAGCAGGCTTCCCGCGGAGCAGGGAGCCAGATGCGGGGCTTGATCCCAGGACCCTGGGATCATGACCTGAGCCAAAGGCAGACGCTTAACGCCTGAGCCACCCAGGCACCCCTATTCTTTAAAATGTTAATGCCAAAAAAGACAGAAGCTGAGAAACTCTTACAGATTCAAGATGTGATGACTAAATCAATATGTGACCATGGACTAAATTCTGTCCTAGAGAGACAAAATGTCTTAAAAGGCAGTATTCAGACAATTGACCAAAAAAAAATTTTTTTTTAAGATTTTTTATTTATTTATTTGAGAGAGAGAGAGCACAAGTGGGAGGGAGGGACAGAGGGAGAAGGACAAGAGGACTGCCCGCTGAGCAGGGAGCTGGATGCAGATGCGGGGCTCCATCCCAGTACCCTGGGATCATGACCTGAGCCGAAGGAAGACGCTTAACTGACTGAGCCAACCAAGTGCCCCAACAATTGACAAAATTATAATATAGACTGTAGATTAAAGTACTTTATCAATGTTAAATTTCCTGAATTTGATAACTGTACTTTTGTCATATAAACAGGGCACTGGGGTTCACAGTAAATGCGCCCTAAAGCATTAGAGGGGTAAAGGGGTACGTGCATGCAAAATACTCTCAAATAACATTATATATATATATTATATACACACATGAAATCAGGAATATTTTTTTTAATATTTTATTTATTTATTTGAGAGAGAGAATGAGATAGAGAGAGCGCATGAGAGGGGGAGGGTCAGAAGGAGAAGCAGACTCCCTGCTGAGCAGGGAGCCTGATGCGGGACTCGATCCCGGGACTCCAGGATCATGACCTGAGCCGAAGGCAGTCGCTTAACCAACTGAGCCACCCAGGCGCCCAGGAATATTTTTTAAAAATAAGTACAATATCAATCTTCAAACTCCCTGATTATCTTCGAAACACAAATTAAAACCAGATACATAAAAATGACAAATGACAAGTATTAGGCAATCAGATAATAATAAATGTTGGTAAGGATTTGAGGAAATGGTAACCCACATGCACTACTGGCAAAAGTTTAGACTAGCACAGAAATTCTGGAAAGCAAACTTGACAATGCTTAGCAACTCACAGTCAGATCCATTAAAAAAATTCAAATATATGAATAATCATAATCTAAAAAGACTAAATACGCCACTTAAAAGACAAAAATTGTGAGACTGAATACAATGATACAAAATCTATCCAAAGGTTGTTTAGAAGTCAGGCATGAACTATAAGGAAAACCATGCTCATAGGTCAGTTTTTGTTCTTTTCAGGTTTTTGTTTTTGTAATGGATAAAAAAGAAAAAATCAGGAAACAACTCAAATGTCCATCAACAATTGAAAAAAATAAATTTTCAAAAACCATGGAAAATTAATATCTGTAAAACTTTCTAGCAATGAAGACAAATTAATAGAGCTACACACATTGACATTTAAGAATTTCAAAAACATTTCATGGAAAAAGCAAATCAAAAGAGTGCAAAAAAGTAATATTCTGTTTATATAAAGTTCAAAAACAGGCAAAACTAAACAATATATTGAAGAAAAGCAAGGCAATGTTAAAGACAAAATCCAAGACAGCCGTTAGCTCTTAAGAGAAGGAGAGGGCACAATTAGGGTCACATATAGGCCCATAAGAAAATCTCAATATATTTGAGAAGCAGACAGATGGCATACAAAACTCATTTATCACAATGCAATAAAATTAGAAATTATAATAATAGTCAAATATACACATATATTTTAAAATTATAAAATCCCATTTTAATCACTTTTAGATTAAAGAAGAAATCAAAGAAACAACAGAAACTATTCTGGTATGAATAGTAATAGTGCCATACGTTGAAATGTGCAAGCCAGAAGTTGTCCCTGTCATGACATAACTACATCAAATATTTTGAATGATTTATCCATTAAATCGATAGCCATCAAGACTAATAATCTCAATTAAGTAGAAAATTGATTTCATCATTCATTGCTTTTAAACACTACTTTATACTGCTGCCTTCTGTATTTTCTTACTGTTTTCCTGTAATTTTATTTTTTAAAAACTGATGAAGGGTACAAGGGTATTCATTACACTGTTCATTAAAATATTCTGTAAATTTGAAATTTTTAAAATAGAAGGCTAAAGAACAAATAAAATATTAAATAAATTCATTAAATTAAATGTAGAAGTCTATGGCCCTGTGGGGATGAACTAAAATTCCTCTTAATTATAGACTAAAATATAATTTTATCAGAATTTTAGGAAAAATTATATGTCTATAGGCTTGGAGTAAGGAAGGTCTTCTTAATTAAATAATATATGAATTGCAAAACCATAGAGGAAAATGTTGGTAAATGCTCAAAATATAATTACATCAGCATGGAAATTTTCTGTAGGATGAAAAACAACCTAAAGTAAGATAAAAGGTCACAAATACCAACCAATAAAGGATATACTACTGGAAAACTTGGGACCCTGGGTGGCTTAGTCAGTTACACGGCTGCCTTCAGCTCAGGTCATGATCCCAGGGTCCTGGGATCGAGCCCCATATCGGGCTCCCTGCTCAGCAGGGAGTCTGCTTCTCCCTCTCCCACTCCCCCTGCCTGTGTTCTCTCTCTCTCTCTCTCTCTCTCTGACAAATAAATAAATAAAATCTTAAATAAAAATACTGGAAAACTTAGCAAGAAATATGGAAGATCTATATGAGGAAAACTTTAAAATATCATTGTGGAACACAGCAGGAAGCATGAACAAATATATTGGCATAACATGTTCTTGTGTATGAGCACTAAACTTCAAAAAGCTGGTTAATGCTCCCCAAACTAATCTTTATATAAAATGCAATCGCAGTAAAAAGATTAACAGATATTTTTTGAGCTAAATAAGCTGCGATTCATTGGGAAAATAAAGAATTTATGGGATATTTTTTGAAAAAGAAGAGCAAGAAGACTGGCCCTACAAGATATTTAGTATTTTTTTAAAAAAGGTATTTAGTATAAAAATAACAATATTGCACTTGCATATGAATAAATAAACAGCTCAACAGAACAGGAAAGCCCGGAAAGAATAGAAAAGGAAGTCCAGAAAACAGACCAAAAAGCATAAAGTAAATTGTATGTGATTAAAAACAGCATTTTAAATCAGTAGGTTTAAAATGAGCAAGTGGGTTGCAAGGCGGTCGCACAGATCCATCTCTTGCCTTAACAGTGTTTGTATGGAACAGACCCAGAGACACTCCTTTTTCCAGCCTCCCACCACCCTCCAACCTCTTTTCCAGTCACAACCCTCAGAACCATCTTCTCAGCCATCCTTTGCCTCTAGGACCAGCCAACACCGTTTTTCTGAGCTTAGCTCTTTAAGCCCATCAACCGCGAACTCCCAGATTTGTTAGAATTATTCCACCCAGACGGAGGCCGCCCTCAACCACCCGGTCATCAGGCATCTGCCGGCCTCTTGCACCTACCTCTCTCCCGGCATCTATTTCCACCGCCCACGGGGCTCCGGAGGGCTGCACCACTTCTAGGAGTCGGCCAAGGAGAAGCAGGAGAGCCCCAAGCGACTGAAGATGCAAAACCAGAGCAGCGGCGGCGCCCTTTTCCAGGACACCCAGAAGCTGACCCAACATAAGAGAGGGTGAGGGGGAAACCCCGAACGCCATTAAAGCTCCCCCCCCTTCTGGAGTAGACCAGAACCAGGCCCTTTTATATCTGCACGCCCCGGGCTCTGCCTGCGCAGACGCAGTGACCTCCCGGAGAACCACTTCCCGGAGGAGGAGGTGAAACTCGTCAAGAAGAGGGGCGACCACCTGACTAACCGCTGCAGGCTAGCTGACCGTGAGGCTGGGCTGGGCTGGACGAGTATCTCTTGGGAAGGCTCACCCTCGAGCAAGGCCGGGAGACTCCAGAGCCCAGCCGCCTTTGAGGGGCCCCCTGGCATCCCCGTGGCATTCCCCCTGGCATCAGGGCTTCTGCCTCCACCTCTCCCTGCAGCCACTGGGCAACCTTCTAACCCTCACCCAAGCCCTGGACCAAATGGAAACGAGAAAGCTTGTCGTAGAATTAATTAACTAATTAATTAATTAATATGAGCAAGTGTGTCTCTTGAGTACCTATGAAGTGGGGAGTGGAGGGGAACTAGGGGCAGTTGGGGAGGGAAGTAAATTTTAATTCATTTTTCACATTTTCAGAATAGACTCCAGATGAATCAAAGATTTAAATGTAAAAAAGTAAGCCATAAAGAACTGTGAGAAACCATAGGAAATATTTTCCCATAATTGCAGAGTAAGGAATGCCTTTTACATTTTACAAAACCCAGAAGCCATCAAAGAAAAATCAATGATTTTGACTATGTGAAAATTTAAAAATTTATTTGTGGGGAAAAAAGCACAAGAAAAAAAATAATAAAATGACAAAGAGGAAAAAATTACTTATAATTCATATCAATAGAAAAGGATAAATTCCAAAATATATATTTAGGTTCTATAAATTAATAAAAAAAGGAACAAAAGCACAATAGAAAAAATGGGCAGAAAAAGAAAGAAAAATGATTATCAACAGTTTACAGGAAAATAAATACAAATGGCTCTTAAATATACAAAAAATGCTCATTCTCTCATTATACAAGAAATGCAAATTAAAACTATGTTGAGATACTATATTTCACCTATTTGTTTGGCAATGGTTAAAAAATTAACACATTGTTGAAGATCCTATGGGAAAAAGTCACTCTCAGACATGGCTGGGGGAATACAACAAGGTACAGTCACTATTACGGACAATTTAACATTACTGTCAAAATTTCTAATGTGCATCTTCTTTGATTCTAGGAATATATCCTAGAGGTACACTCCTAAATGTGTTAAATGACATCTATACAAGGTTGTTTATTGCACCATTTTTTTGTAATATCAAATCATTAGAAACAACCCAAGCATGTGGAATTCTGGTCGAAAAGGACTATGCACTGAGTGAACAGGCAAACCAGATGAGTGTGTTAGAGCAGAACATTAGAGAAGAAACTTTTTTCAAAAAGGTAAGAATGATCAACAGTTTCAAATACCGAGGAGAGGTCAAGTAAGATGAGAATAGAAAATAGACAGTTGATATTGGGAATATACATATAATTGATCATCTTTAAAAATAATGTGGTGTGGGACAAAATGCAATGATGAGATAAAAAGTCTTTATTAGACTAGGTTAAGAAGAGAACGGGAGATGAAGAAGTAGAAGCAAGGGGTATGTTGGAAAGTTTTGGTGTTTTTAAAAAATGGGTGATAATATAGCAATGGAATAATCTTGTAGAGAAATAATAAAATTTACACTACCCTCATAGCTACTTAGAGGAAAAAAAAGAAAGAAGGAAAAAAGGAGGGAAGAAAAAGAAGTAAGGAGAAAGGGAGGGAGGGAGACAAATGAGATTATGACAGGATTCCATTTAAATTGGAACCATTCTCTCTCTATATATATTAAATAAATAAATATTTTAAAAGAGGTGGGGAGCACCTTGGTGGCACAGTCCATTAAGCGTCCAACTCTTGGTTTCAGCACAGGTCTGATCTCTCAGGGTCGTGAGACTGAGCCCCATGTGGGGCTGCACTCAGCGCAGAGTCTGCTCAGAGTTTCTCTCTCCCTCTCCCTCTGCCCCTCCCTGCAACCCCGTGCTCTCACTCTCTCTCAAATAAATAAAAAAATAAACTGGAACCATTAATAGCCCCTCAAAGAAGGCTGATTAATGTTAAGATCTTTCCAGTATTATTGAACTTAGATTAGTTGAACATTTTTTCTGAAGGTCTCTCATAATCAAAGATTATGTTAGTAATGAATATTATTGGAACCTTGTATATTTCTGATTAGTAGGTATTGTAGAGATTCTTGCCACATAAATGAACTTCATTGTCATTCAGCTGATCTGTAGCCATTCCTGAGGACTCCCATGGTATGTAGCTCCTGTTCTCTGATTCGCGGGCCCTTCACTAGGCTAACAGAGCCTATCTGACCCTGTTATCAGCAATAAGTGTAAGTGATGCTTTCTTTAAGGTTTATATTTGTCCTGATTTGGCCTGATTTTGTAACTTCCTTTTTTCATTGTTGTTGTTCTACTATTTGCTCCACTTTGAGTGATTATTTAGATATCCAGTTATCATGTAACTAGTCATATATTTAGCTGCTGAGAATAAGGATATCACAGCTTCAATGCTGGTGGTACACAGGCACTTCAGAAATTTATTGTGGTTTGTTCAAACATGTCACCTAATGATGGGTATGGTTTAAGTGATGCTGATAACAGTAGTAGCAAATTCAAATCTTATGACTCCATAACAGTTTAAACATTGCCCCTTTTCTGCAGACTGCCCTATTTGCCTGAATTTTAATACCATTATAATAATATTCCATGTTCACTTATTTTAAGAACAAGAAATTCAAATAAATTTTAAAAGATAATATTGTTTCTTCACTCATGGATTTGTTCAGAGCTCATTTATGGAATGTCAACTCAGCATAAGGGCTACATCATTTTCTGCACTAGGAAGGTTTATAACCTAGTGGGGTAGACAGATAATGAAACAATTACTATAAAGTGAGACAGATGCTCTCTCAGCGAAGTTCTGGATGCAAGGGGAACACGTCATAGAGTCATCAGAGAAAGCCCCTGCAGCAGGTCTTTTGTATACTAATGTCAAGGTCTCACAGGATGTCATCATCAGTGGAGTTATGGACAAAATCTTCTTTTTTTTAATTTTTTAATTTTTTTTTAAAAGATTTTATTTATTTATGTGACAGAGAGAGACACAGCGAGAGCAGGAGCACAAGCAGGGGGAGTGGGAGAGGGAGAAGCAGGCTTCCCGCTGAGCAGGGAGCCCGATGCGGGGCTCAATCCCAGGACCCTGGGATCATGACCTGAGCCGAAGGCAGACGCTTAACGACTGAGCCACCCAGGCGCCCCTGGACAAAATCTTCTTAAAAGCCAGATGCAGAGAGCTAAACTAGATAAATCCTCAAGACTTTATCATTTTATTGCCCCTTGGATCTGAATACATTCAACCCAAACTGTCCCTACATGGATGCAGAGAGGTGACAGGTCAGATATCTAGTTTATTTATCCTTTATACTTTAGTAGGAAGGTGTTTATCAGATCCTGTCCAGAAAGCACATTTTGATAAGAAGTAAAAGATAGCATCTTCAGGCCCAGAAACCTTGGGAAAATACTGGCAAGTAAGAGAAAAGGGAACCAAAAGAAGAAGGCAGAAGATACCCTAAGCAGATACTACGTATTCACCACTGTGCTAGTAGGAGCTCTGGGAAAACTCCCTCACCAGTCCCTATTTCCAATCAAATCTGGATTCTCTCCACTGCTTGGTTAAGATCCGCTTTCCTTGCTTCACTTTTACTCTAGATGGCAGCAGCAGAACAAAATAGAAAAGAAAATTCTAGTTTCAGGGAAATTCATTCACCTGCATCTACTAAGTTAAAAAGGTCTCAGAGTGTTATTTGAATTAAAATATGCCCTTTAAAATTTCTCCTCCAGTATAGAAATACATCAATATTTCAGTAATTAAAAGTCAAGGTGCAGATGTCTTCACAATTGTTCAACTTACTAGGCCACTCAATATAATATTTGTAAATCATTTTTATTGTAATAACAATAACTCTGTGAAGACACGCTTATTTTCACAAGTTTATATTTAGAAGCTGAGATGTCAAGGTTGAGTATCCAATATACTTTTTTTTTTTTTTTTTAAGATTTTATTTATTTATTTGAGAGAGAGAGAATGAGAGACAGAGAGCACGAGAGGGAAGAGGGCAGAGGGAGAAGCAGATTCCCCGCCGAGCAGGGAGCCCGACGTGGGACTCGATCCCGGGACTCCGGGATCATGACCTGAGCCGAAGGCAGTCGCTTAACCAACTGAGCCACCCAGGCGCCCTCCAATATACTTTTAAAATTGATGGAACTTCGTCCAATAAACGGCCAGATAATCAAACTCACAATAGAAATTCTCTGGCTGAATATATCAGAGAAATAAAACATTACTATTTCTTTAATAACCTTGAGTTTTTTTAATAATTTTTTAAAAGATTTTATTTATTTATGTGAGAGAGAGAATGAGAGAGAGAGAGAGCATGAGAGGGGGGAGGGTCAGAGGAAGAAGCAGACTCCCTGCTGAGCAGGGAGCTCAATGTGGGACTCCATCCTGGGACTCCAGGATCATGACCTGAGCCAAAGGCAGTTGCTTAACCAACTGAGCCACCCAGGCGCCCTAAACTTGTGTTTTTAAAGTTGTTTCAAATAAACTTGCATGCATGAAACTGGCTTTTATATCCAGTATATTAAAATTACAAATAGTTTATAAATACTTTAAAATAAATCTGACTCTGTAAACTGAGAGGATCTGTGATCCCAGAACATGGTTTGTAGATGAGATTGCAGAAACACTGTAAAAACAAAGAGACACAAAGAGGAGCCAGGAGATGAAAAGAAGGATCAAAGTTGTAATAATTTTCAAAAAGGGGCTTCCAGAAAGCATAGACTACTTGGGTTGACATTGTATTCCCACACAATGCTAGGCTGGATTGAACAGAAAATTCCTAAAAGTTAGAAAATATAATTGTCCAGGTTTTATGCCTCATGGCTATAGAGGATGCAACTCACATCTCTATATTCATAGGTTTATGTATTGATTAAGTTAACTTTCCTGCACAGGGTATTAAAATATCTTAGAGAAGGGTCACTTTTTCTAATTCACACAGAAGTGCCATTTGGACTCACAGTGGCCCTGTTATCATGAGTCAGAAGGGCTTCATTAAATTAAAGTCCTACTAAACTAACACATTCTTTTTGTGCTGTAGTTACTGGCTTGATAAATCAGAAATAATTATTCAGAATCTTTAGATTACCATCGTTCAGTCACTTTGTAACTAGGTCGATGGAGAAGCGGCATAGACCCAGGCTTCAGAGTGGAGGTTTTAGTTGGATTTATAGTTCTGCCATTTATTTATAAGTCCTGCTGGTGTTTGGATGAATTGGAAGTAGTCTGGCACCATACAATCAGAACTTTTATATTTTATATTTTTCTATTCCTTTGGATGTAATCATCGCATTAAAAAAAATCTAATATGAGTGTGCTTCAGCAGCACATATGCTAAAAAAAAAAAAACTAACATGAAGGAAAAAAAACTCAGGAAGGTGGATAAAGCTTTATGCACAAAGAAGTTCACCATCATGTGACTTACAATAGTGAAAAACTGGAAATGATATACAAGAGAGGAATGGTTAAGAAAATTACAATTATATACTAAGATTCAGTAATTGAATAAATATTTATCAAGGGTTTCCTAACATGCCATGTATTTAGCTAGGCACCGGAAATTCAGCAAGGAACATGATAGGTACAGAACCTGACTTTCCTATAACAATTTAAGGTCAAGTCTTAAAAAGGCAAGAAGAAAACCCTTATAATATTCTAATACTTAATAATGCAATAAAACCTTTATTATACTATCCATTATATAATTTACATATGTATATATGTAGAGAAAAATATTGGAAGAAAATACATCAGAATGTTAATAATTGTTATTTCCAAGTAATGATAATACAATTATTTTGCAACAATTTTCCACATTTTCTGCAATGAGCATGTTTAAAAATATTTTTACATCATGCAAAATGATATTGTACCAAAGGTTGGTTATGATAAAAAGAGAATTGTATCTAATAATGTACTCAAAAGCCAGATCCATTTCATGGTAAGGAAAATCTCTAAGCAGATAAAGACAAATTACATTGTCTTTTTTGTGTTTTGATTTCCATCACAGTGTTTTTTGTAAAACCTGCTTCCTCCTCAGCGTTGGCAAGGTCTCTGCTTCTGCAGAGGACTGCGGGCAGCACATCCCACCCAGGTGACAAAAGCGGGTGCCCGGACCCTGCTTCCAGACGCTTCCCTTTGTCTTCCAGGAAAGAAAAAAAGAAAAAAAAATTAAAACCTGACATTTGATTTGGTGACCAGTTCAAATGTTTTAATAGACTTACGTACACGGTCCACAAGCATTTCTCACCTGAGAGATCTTTGAAGGCATGATCCTTTACAAAGCACCTCCACTTCCCTGTGTTTATTTCATAAGAAAAAATATTGCAGGAAAATAAGAGGCCTTTTTAAAGCACAATCTGTAAGAACGGAGACAGCCTAGGGTGCCTGGGTGGCTCAGATAGTTAGGCGTCTGCCTTCGGCTCAGGTCATGATCCCAGGGTCCTGGGATCGAGTCCCGCATCGGGCTCCCTGCTCAGTGCAGAGCCTGCTTCTCTCTCTCCCTCTCCCATTCCCTCTGCTTGTGCTCTTCTGTCTGTCTCTCTGTCAAATAAATAAATAAAATCTTAAAAAAAAAAAAAGAATGGAGACAGCCTAAATATCCAAGAATAGGGAGTTGTTAAATTATGGTGCCTCATAAACAATTCAGAAAATAACCATTAAGAATGATATTGATGTGTAAGGACATTAAAAAGCAATTAAAAAAAACCAATTTATACAATAATATGTGCAACATGCTCTAATTTTTATTTCAATATATCATATGCATAATTAGACAAATCTAGAAAGATGTATGTCAAAATATTAATAGTCATTATCCTTAAGAGGTGACAGGGTTTTTTTTTTACTGACTTCTCTCTGCATGTCTACATTTTATCATTTTTGTCTATAATAAAAAAATTTTTTTAAACAATAAGAATAAATGAGTTACTCCCAAATGAAAATAGTGGTTCTTACAACCTCTGCTAACTAAATATATATGTAAATCATTGAAAATTTCCCAGAGATATGGTGACAATACTGCTGTATTTGCTGAAGACAGTTCTACTTTATGACTGTTATTTTTGTTTAACTATTAATAGTACCTCTTTCAGTCTCAGAAGTTTGAGGGGCGCCTGGGTGGCTCAGTCGTTAAGCACCTGCCTTCGGCTCAGGTCATGATCCCAGGGTCCTGGGATCGAGCCCCCCATGGAGCTCCCTGTTCGGCGGGAAGCCTGCTTCTCCCTCTCCCACTCCCCCTGCTTGTGTTCCCTCTCTTGCTGTGTCTCTCTCTGTCAAATAAATAAAAAAAATCTTAAAAAAAAAAAAAAAGTTTGACTAAGTCACCCTACAGGTGTATTTTTAAATTTTTTCCAGGAAGTTAGCAAGCCTTGCAGCTTTTCCCCTTATGTCAGCAGGCTGCTTCTAATCCAAAGGACCTTAAGTCTTGGTTCTATCAACGTGCTCAAATGCAAGGCTGGCCAAGAAATTCTGAGATTGTCCAGGCAATATTAGGATCGGTCTGGGGCCAGGGTAAAAACTCCAAGACGCATTTGGATAACAAAACAAAAAGTCTTTTTGATGCCCACCTTGACGCCTTGGCTGAATGTCCTTCAGGCTAACTTATGCAACAGGAGTCCTCCATGGAACAGTGACAGGACACCCTACCATCACACCTCCTGACATGTTCTTTTGGGACAGAACCCTGGCATACTAGGACAAATAGTATTTTTCTAACTACTATAAAGCTACTATACATGTAAAACCAACAACTTACACTGCCTTGCTGAAAACTCCTTGAATTAGAAGTAACAAACACCACTCAAATGACAGGTGTATGTAGGAAATGTTCTAAATTAACCTAAGGATATCTCCTGGGACTTACAGTATAGAACCCAGAACCCACACAGAACCAGAGCCAGAACTGGAAAGTGCAGGCAGCTGACTCTTCTTCTCTTTCTCTTTCTCTTTCCCTTTCTTTTTCTTTCTCTTCCTCATCCTCTTCCACCCCCATGGAATTGCATGTTTCTGTTTCATTGCACTCATCTATGTCATTCTTCTCACTGCGCAGAAATGCTTATTCAGCTACTTTGTACACAAAGCCAAAGTCTGCCACCCTGAGTGCCCCGGACGTGTTCTCTCGGGTCTAGCAGGAATTTATTAGTGCCAGCACCTCCAAGTCTAAATTCCAAATTCCCAAGGGACAGACTCGGAGTTATAAATGAATGGATTGGTGTCCACTCTGACTCGATTATGTCCAGGAGGGGTGGAATCACAGTAGTAAAATGACCCATGTAAGTGAATTAGAGAAGAGGAATGTAGGCTCGGTAGACACTCCCATGAGAATCTGCTAGCTTTCCCTCCTTCAGAGAAATTGGTGAGTTTCTCCTCGTCAATGATGTACTCTTACTAAACAGACAGAAGGGAAGGAGTTCTTAGTAACTCAAATCCACACAACACTGGTACTGTGATGACACTTCCAAAGACACCCTCAGCCGTAGTTTTCCCGAGTTACTTCATGTTTTCCCCAGAGTTGCTTCATATTTTCTTAGTTCTACTGCCAACTTCCAAGAGAAGTAGGAACATAGTCCTCACCCTCTTTCTTCCAACCTTAAATCCCACAATGAAGAGTCATAAAGAAGTCACGGGTCACCCATTTGAAGAGCAAAATCTTTATTCGTTTGCTTTTCATCCTTTTACTCATGTAACAAACATTTACTGCATTGCTACCATATGTCAGAGCCTGTGCTCAGTGCTGTGGGAAGAGATAAGATGCGGTCCTTATTCACAGGCATTCACAATGTACTGAGAGAGTCAAAGAGATAAAAGAATAATTATGTTACAACGTGATATGACCTACAACAGAAGTATATACAAAGTTGCGCTGAGTGCAGAGAGAAAGGGTCTAAATCATCCTTGGGGAAATCAAGAAAGGTGTCAAAAAGATTATATTTCATTTGGGTGCTGAAAGAATAAGACTTTTCCTGATGGAGATGAAGGGGAAGATTCCAAGTTAAAATAATAACAATAATGAAGAGCTGCCATATACTTAGCGTTTACTGCATATAGATACTCTACCACATGCCATACGTGGATTATTTTGTTAAACCTTGAAACCCACCTGGTCTGCCTGTCACTCCCCTATGCACAAGTATCTCAGGATCAGTCACTTAGAACACAAGATCCTCAGGAGGACAGAACTATGGGCATGTAGGAACTTTAACAAATGCCAATTGCTGAGCTGAAAATATTCCATGTATGTGTAAGGAAACAAGCAGTCTTATACACAGCTGGTGGAAGTATGACTTCTTGAAGGACAATTTGTCAACAAGCATCAAAAATCAAGCCTAGAGATTTGCCTTAAGGAAATAATTGAGAATGTAGGCAAAATTAAAACTACAAAGGGGCACCTGAGTGGCTCAGTCGTTAAGCGTCTGCCTTCGGCTCAGGTCATGATCCCAGGGTCCTGGGATCAAGCCCCGCATCGGGCTCCCTGCTCAGCAGGAAGCCTGCTTCTCCCTCACCCACTCCCCCTGCTTGTGTTCCCTCTTTCGCTGTGTCTCTCTCTGTCAAATAAATAAAATCTTTAAAAAAAAATTAAAATTACAAGGATGTTCATCACAGTATTGTTCATAATAGCAATCTAAAATGTCCAAAATGTTGCCATAAAAAATGTAGAAGTATATTTATTGAATGAAAAGATGTGCATGAAAATTTTTCAAAAATCAATATATAAGTAGAATATACAGAATATTCTTAATTATTTTATTTTATATGTGTCTAAATAAAAATATATTTACATGGGTATATAAATTAAAAATACACATGTATTTTAAATGTGCATATATATATGTTTGCAGATTTGTATGTTTTCTTTTATTTACATATATTTTAGTGTATACACACACACACACACTTCTATGAAACACTAGAAAGATACACATTAGGGGTGCCTGGCTGGCTTAGTTGGTAGAGCACATGACTCTTGCTCTCGGGGTTGTAAGTTCAAACCCCACATTGCGTGTAGAGATAACTTAAAAATAAAATCTTTGAAAAAAAAAGATATACATTAAAATTCATCAGTGATTTCTCTGGCCAAGAATTTGAGGGTTAGATAATATTTCTTTTGGTTTATTTCTCTTTTTAAATTGTTCCACTATAAGTTTATATTATTAATGTAAGTAAAACAAAAAGGAAAGCTTAAGATGCCATTTATTGATGCAGTTAATAATCTAATCATTTGTTTAAATTTACCAAGCCAAGAACAAGATCTCAAGATCTTGTGTACACCCAACATAAAATTACTTGTTATTTATAAAACAGTGGTATATCTGGAAGTTGTAAATGTTTGCTTCTTTCCATAGAGATTATTTATATATCCATATTAGTCTGCCACTTACCAATAATTTGAGCTTTGGTAAGTCACTTAAACTCTCTGAGCTACAGATTGATTATCTATAAAAAAAGAAACAACATGGGGTACCTGGGTGGTTCAGTCAGTTGAGCATCTGACTCTTGATCTCAGCTCAGGTCTTGATCTCAGGGTGTGAGCTTCATGATATGAAGCTCAGGTGTGTTGGGCTTCATGATGGGCATGGAGCCTACTTAAAAAAAAATTTTAAATTAAAAAATATATGTATTTTTAAAAAAGAAATAATACCCTCTCTTACTAGTTCTTCTTTTTAAAGATTTTATTTATTTACTTGAGAGAGGGAGAGCAAATGAGAGCGAGAGAGAGACAGCACAAGTAGAGAGGAGGAGGGAGGGGCCGGAGGAGAAGCAGACTCCCCGCTGAGCAGGGAGCCTGACATGGGGCTCCATCCCAGGACCCTGAGATCATGGTCTGAGCCGAAGGCAGATGCCAAATGACTGAGCCACCTAAGCACCCTCTCTTACTAGTTTTTATCAGGACTGAATGAATGTACCTGTGCATACTTTATAAAATTTTATACTAACGTTCAGTGGAATTTTAACTAAGGTTAGATATTAGATCCTTAAGTTCTCCTTTGGGAATCTTCTAATTTTTAAGATTATCCAACATTTTTAAGACCACAAAGTTATGTGCAGTATGTTCTTTGTTATTCAATCATATGCAATCCACGAGGTATTGCCAACCCAGGAAAACTGTGTTGTTCCCATTAACAGGTTTGGCGGCTCCTCTTACAGCTTTAGAGATCTACCACAAAAAAGGAATTTACCTTGTTTGTTGAAACATTTTGTGAAACTGATTCAAGCTTCTTAATACATTGAATGTTCCAATACAGCAAGATGCTAAGGTTAACAAAATAGCCAATAATAATGCTCAGGCTAATTTTAACTCCCTGCCCTTTTTGTAACCTTATGCAGAAGGATCCAAACTAAAGAGTCACGCTTCTCCCTAGTATGGTCAAAAAGTCGGTTGTTTCAGCCATTGGAATTCTTTTTTCACTCTAGCTCTTTATGCTCTTCTTAACCTGAGAAATCAATTTTAAACATGCTGACCATGAGATTTGATTTAACCCCCTTTCATCTGCTGGGTACTATCTCTGTCTCTTACAGCTTCATTAGACACCTGTTTTCTGTACACTATTGGAAACCACAATGTAGTATGACATTAGAGTCTTTAGTTATAGAAAATAATTTTCTACTGCACAAGCAGAGTCCTTCCGTCCGGTCAGCTTTTGACGAATACTCATAAAATCATATTGGCAATACTGGTAAACATATTCCCTTAGAGAATCCAAGGCGATCCTAATTTTGGAATCTTGAAATCTTTTGGCATCTCTGAATTTGAAAGATGACCCGGGTGGCGAGCTTATAACAGTGTGTTCTAATCTTCTTTGGGTCTATGACAACATTATGAACATACGAGGACAGATCTGAAGGGTGTTTCCCTTCCCCACCCTGCCCATTATTCACCAGCCCAGGGAAATGTTTTGATATACTATTTTCTACTCTTAACACTTACCAGGATGAATAATGGAAAAGCAATTGCAAAAGAAAATTGAACTTGAGGTATTCTTTGTCTATCAATAGTCCAATGATTTTTTTTTAAATTTTTTTTTTTAAGATTTTATTTATTTGTGAGAGAGAGAATGAGAGACAGAGAGCATGAGAGGGAGGAGGGTCAGAGGGAGAAGCAGACTCCCCGCTGAGCAGGGAGCCCGATGCGGAACTCGATCCCGGGACTCAGGGATCATGACCCGAGCTGAAGGCAGCTGCTTAACCAACTGAGCCACCCAGGCGCCCCAATAGTCCAATGATTTTTATTATAATTGTTTACTTAATTAGAATTTGTTGTATCTGCTTCCACTTTAGACCATCAGTTCTGGTGCTCTTTCCTCCTTATCTACATTGTGCTTGTTACAAGGTAGGTGCTGAATAATAATTTTTTAAATGAATGAATCCTCTCCCAATCCTAGTTCCCATTTTCATCAACAAAATTAACCAATCAAGAGGGGGTGGTCAAGGGGGTGGCTATATGAATCAATCTTAGAAAATACAGTCCACCAGTGCTGGGCAAAGTTTGGTCTCCAGAATGTGAATCAGTGTCCAGTGTAACCCATAATAAAAATGTTTCCACAATGACAAATGGGTGATATTCAAGTAAAATGTTAAAATATGTTATGCTGGATTAATGACAAGAAATTTGTCACATGTTTTGTTATTTTAAAACCAATAGCTACTACCACCTTTTTTTATCAATACTCTGGCTCCTTCCTCCTCATAATAGGAGCCTAGGCTTACTGAACACATATAGGTGACAAAACTGCCTTATACACTTTGTATAAATGCAAAAAAAGTAAAGAAAGCATAAGTTAGTTGTCCAAGTTTCCAAAACATGTAAGTAACAGAGTCAAAATTCAGATCTGCTTCTATTTGAAACCGGAATCCAAGCTCTTATCTGCTAAACTCTATCACTATGGGTTAAGACTCAGGATTACTAGATTACTAGATTTCTTTTAGTTTAATTCCATTATATTCAGAGAACATACCTTGTATGATTTCAATTAATATAATTTTCTAAGTCTTGTTTTATGACCCAGAATATTGTTTTAGTCAATGTTCTTGGTGCACTTGAAGAAAATATATATTCTATTGATGTTGGGTGGAGTTTTCTATAAATGTTAATTAAATCCAGTTGGTTATGGTGTTTTCCAGTTCTACATCTTTGTTAATTTGCTCTTTACTTGTTCTACCAATTACTGATGGAGGAGTCTTAAGACTTTAACTATAATTTTTATTTTCTAGTTCTATCAGCTTTTTCTTAATGTATTTTGGAGCTCTGTTGTTGGGTGCATACACATTTAGGATTATTATGACTTCCATAAATTAACCCTTTTATCCTTATGTAAAGTCCCTCATTATTCCTGGTTATTTTCCTTGTTCTGAAGTCTACTTTGTCTGATATTAATCCAGCCACTCAGCTTTCTTTTGTATAGTGTCTGTTTTGTATATCTTTTTCTATCCTTGTGGTTTTAATCCACTATGTTGTTAAATTTAAAGTACATTTCTTCTCCCTTCTCCCTCTGCCCCTCCCCCCCTGCTTGTCCTCTCTCTCTCTCAAAATAAATAAAATAAAATCTTTTAAGTGAATTTCTTGGAGGAGCACATAGTGTTTTTTATCCATTCTGACAACTTCTTTTAATTTGTTTAGATCACTTACATTTAGGGGTGCCTGGGTGGTGGCTCAGTCGGTTAAGTGTCCAACTCTTGATTTCAGCTCAGGTCATGATCCCAGGGTCCTGGGATCGAGCCCCGCATCGGGCTCCCTGCTCAGCAGGGAGTCTGCTTCTCCCTCTGCCCCACCCCCTCCTAAGGGCCTAAAATAAATAAATAAAATCTTTAAAAATATATATATCATTTACTTTTACTGCAATTATGGGTTTATCATTTTACTATTTGTGATATGTTTGTTCTCTATATATTTTGTTCCTCTGTTTCCACTTCCTATATTCTTTTGGATTATTTGAAATTTTTGTACTCCATTTTAATGTACCCACTGAGTTTTAAGATTATATATCTGTATAATTTTTTACTGGCTTTTTTAGGGATTATAATATGCATACTTAAGTTTTCACAATCTATTTAAGATTAATATTTTACCACTTCAAGTGGAATGTAGAAACCTAACCAAAACATAGGTCCTTTTAGTCCTCCAGCTCTTTATGTTGCAGTTGGCGTATGTATTTTAGATATACATACCCCACTAGACAATGTTATAACTTCTGCCTTTTTTACAAAAAGATTTGTTTGTTTGTTTGTCAGAGAGAGAGAACAAGCAGGGGGAGCTGCAGGCAGGGGGAGAAGGAGGCTCCTTGCTGAGCAAGGAGCCCAATGTGGGACTCAATCCCAGGACCCTGGGATCATGACCTGAGCCGAAGGCAGATGCTTAACCAACTGAGCCACGCATGCATCCCGTAACTTTTGCTTTCAACTGCCATATGTATATATACATATATATATAAGATTTTATTTATTTATTTGAGAGAGAGAGAGCAAGAGTGGGAGGGGCAAAGGGAGAGGGAGAGAGAATCCCAAGCAGACTCCACATTGAGCACAGAGCCAATGCAGGGCTCAATCCCACAACCCCAAGTTCACAACCTGAGTTAAAACCAAGAGTCAGATGCCTAACCAACTGCACTGCCCAGGCACACAGCCAAATATATTTTAAAGAACTTCAGGAGAATAGTCTATTATATTTACCCACATTTTTACCATTCCAGTTCCAGGTTCCCCTCTGGTGTTATTTCTCTTCTATCTGGAGAATTCATCTATTGTTTCTTTCTCTTTTTTTTTTTAAAGATTTTTATTTAATTATTTGAGACAGAGAGAATGAGAGAGAGAGAGCACATGAGAGGGGGGAGGGTCAGAGGGAGAAGCAGGCTCCCTGCCAGGCAGGGAGCCTGATGCAGGACTCGATCCAGGGACTCCAGGATCATGACCTGAGCCGAAGGCAGTCGCTTAACCAACTGAGCCACCCAGGCGCCCCATCTATTGTTTCTTTTAAAGCAGGTTGCTGGTGATAAATTCCTTTAGTTTTCCTTTATCAAGAATGTCTTTATTTCACCATTATTAACTGAAATAAATTTTTACTGGACATAGACTTCTGGATTATTTTCTTTCAGCACTTTAAAAATGTTGTGGCAGAATAGGATCCAACAGTACATTAAAAGGATTATTCACCACGACGAAGTGGGATTTATCCCTGGGCTGCAAGGTTGGTTCAACATCCACAAATCAATCAGTGTGATACAATACATTAATAAAAGAAAGAACAAGAACCATATGATACTCTCAATAGATGCAGAAAAAGCATTTGACAAATTACAGCATCCTTTCTTGATCAAAACTCTTCACAGTGTAGGGATACAGGGTACATACTTCAATATCATAAAAGCCATCTATGAAAAACCCGCAGCAAATATCATTCTCAATGGGGAAAAACTGAAAGCTTTTCCCCTAAGGTCAGGAAGATGGCAGGGATGTCCACTATCACCACTGCTATTCAACATAGTACTTGAAGTCCTAGCCTCAGCAATCAGACAACAAAAAGAAATTAAAGGCATCCAAATCGGCAAAGAAGTCAAACTCTCACTCTTTGCAGATGATATGATACTTTATGTGGAAAACCCAAAAGACTCCACCCCAAAACTGCTAGAACTCATATAGGAATTCAGTAAAGTGGCAGGATAGAAAATCAATGCACAGAAACCAGTGGCATTCCTATACACCAACAACAAGACAGAAGAAAGAGAAATTAAGGAGTCGATCCCATTTACAATTGCACCCAAAACCATAAGATACCTAGGAATAAATCTAACCAAAGAGGCAAAGGATCTGTACTCAGCAAACTATAGAATACTCATGAAAGAAATTGAGGAAGACACAAAGAAATGGAAAAACGTTCCATGCTCATGGACTGGAAGAACAAATAGTGTGAAAATGTCTGTGCTACCTAGAGCAATCGACACATTTAATGCAATCCCTATCAAAATACCATCCACTTTTTTCAAAGAAATGGAACAAATAATCCTAAAATGTGTATGGAACCAGAAGTGAAATAAGTCAATCAGAGAAAGACAATTATCATATGATCTCACTGATATGAGGAATTTGAGAAACAAGGCAGAGGATCATAGGGGAAGAGAGGGAAAAATGAAACAAGATGAAACCAGAGAGGGAGACAAATCATAAGAGACTCACTGAGGGTTGCTGGAGTGGAGGGGGGTGGGAGGGTTGAGGTGGCTGGGTGATGGACATTGGGGAGGGTATGTGCTATGGTGAGTGCTGCGAATTCTGTAAGACTGATGAATCGCAGACCTTACCCCTGAAACAAATAATACATTGTATGTTTATAAAAAAGAAAAAAAGTGTTGTGGCAGGGGCGCCTGGGTGGCTCAGTCGGTTAAGCGTCTGCCTTAGGCTCAAGTCATGATCCTGGGGTCCTGGGATCAAGCCCCACATCGGGCTCCCTGCTCAGCAGGGAGTCTGCTTCTCCTTCTCCCTCTGCTACTCTCTCTCTCTTCCTCTGTCAAATAAATAAATAAAATCTTTTTAAAAAATGTTGTGGCAATTTCCTTCCTTCTGGCCTTGGTGTTTTTGATGAGAAATCCTCATTTATTCAACTCATTTTTCCTTTATCTTTAAAGATTTTATTTATAGGAGAGAGAGAGAGAGCATGAGCAAGGAGATGGGCAGAGGGACAAGCGGACTCCTTGCTGAGCGTGGAGCTCAATGCTGGGCTCTATCCCAGGATCCTGAGATCATGACCTGAGCCAAAGTCAGATGCTTAACCAACTAACCACTCAAGCACCCCTGTTTTTAGTAGCTTGAATTTCATGCCCTTGGATGTGGATTTCTTTGAATAAATCCTGTTTATGGTTTACTGAGCTTGAATATATATGTTTCACCAAATTTGGGGATTTTCCAGCCATTAATTCTTTGGGGGGCTTGGGTTTTTTTTTTTTTTCAAGTTTTTTTTTAAGATTTAAAAAAAAATGTATCTATTTAAGTAATCTCTACACCCAATGTGGGGCTCAAACTCATAACCCTGAGATCAAGAGTCACATGCTCTTCCGGCTGAGCCAGCCAGGCACCTCTCAAGTTTTATTTTAATCACCTGGTGCTCATCATGACAAGTGCACTCATTAATCAGCATCACCTATTTCACCCATTCCCTCCTCCCACCTCCCCTCTGATAACCATCAGTTTTCTATAGTTAAGAGTCTGTTTCTTGGTTTGTGTGTCTCTCTTTTTTTCCCTTTGCTCATTTGTTTTGTTTCTTTTTTTAAAAACAATTTTCTTTTTTTTTAAGATTTTATTTATTTATTTGAGAGAGAGAGAATGAGAGATAGCACAAGAGGGAAGAGGGTCAGAGGGAGAAGCAGACTCCCTGCTGAGCAGGGAGCCCAATGTGGGACTCGATCCCAGGACTCGAGGATCATGACCTGAGCCCAAGGCAGTGGCTTAACCAACTGAGCCACCCAGGTGCCCTGTTTTGTTTCTTAAATTCCACATATGAGTGAAATCACGATATTTGTCTTTCTCTGGCTGACTTATTTCCCTTAGCATTATACTCTCTAGCTCCTTCCATGTCATTGCAAATGGCAAGATTTCATTCTTTTTTATGGCTGAATAATAGTCCATTGTGTGTGTATGTGTGTGTGTGTCCTTTATCCATTCATCAATCAATGGACACTTGGGCTATTTCCATATCTTGGCTATTGGAAATTATGCTACTATAAACATAGGGGTGCATATATTCCTTTGAATTAGTGTTTTTGTATTCTTTGGGTAAATACCTAGTAGTGTCATTGCTGAATCATAAGGTAGCTCTATTTTGAACTTTTTGAGGAACCTCCAGACTGTTTTCCACAGTGGCTACATCAGTTTGCATTCCCACCAAAAGGGCACGAGCATTCCTTTTTCTCCACATCCTCGCCAATACCTGTTGTTTCTTGTGTTGTTGATTTTAATCATTCTGACAGATGTGAGGTGATGTCTCATTGTGGTTTTGATTTGTATTTCCCTGATGATAACTAATGATGAGCACTTTTCAAGTGTCTATTGGTCATCTGGATGTCTTCTTTGGAGAACTGTTCATGTCTTCTGTCCATTTTTTAACTGGATTATTTGTTTTTTGGGTGTTGAGTTGTATAAGTTCTTTATATCTTTTGAATGCTAAACCTTTATCAGATATGTTACTTGCAAATATCTTCTCCCATTCCATAGGTTGCCTTTTAGTTTTCTTGATTATTTCCTTCACCATGTAGAAGCTTTTTATTTTGATGTAGTCCCAAAAGTTTATTTTTGCTTTTGAATCCCTTACCTCAGAAGACCTATATAGAAAAAAGTTGCTATGGTGTATGTTGGAGAAATTACTGCCTATGCTCTTTTCTAGGATTTTTATGGTTTCAGGTCTCACACTTAGGTCTTTAATCCACTTTGAATTTATTTTTGTGTATGGTGTAAGAAAGTGGTCCAGTTTCATTCTTTTGCACGCTGCTGTCCAGTTTTCTCAACACCATTTATTGAAGAGACTATCTTTTTCCTTTTGCATATTCTTGCATCCTTTGTCAAAGACTAATTGACCATATAATTGTGGGTTTATTTCTGGATTTTCTATTGTGTTCCATTGATCAATGTATCTATATTTGTGCCATCACCATACTGTTTTGATTACTATTTTGTAATATAACTTTAAGTCTGTAATTGTGATGCCTCCAGATTTGCTTTTCTTTTTCAAGATTGCTTTGCGTTTTCAGGATCTTTTGTGGTTCCATACAAATTTTAGGATTGTTTGTTCAAGTTCTGTGAAAAATGCTGTTGGTATTTTGATAGGGATTGGATTAAATGTGTAGATTGCTTTGGGTAGTATAAACATTTTAACAATATTTGTTATTCCAATCCATGAGCATAGAACGTCTTTCCATTTCTAAAAATATGAAATGCTTCATGATTTTGCATGTCATCGTTGCACAGGGGCCATGGTAATCTTCTCTGTATTGTTCCAATTTTAGTATATGTGCTACCACAGATAGCACCCAACCATTAATTCTTTGAACATTTTTCTGTACCACATTCTTTCAGTTCTCTTTCTGGGATTCTGATAACATTGAAGTTAGATCTTTTGGTGTTACCCTATAAATTACTGAAGCTCTGTTTATCTTTCAACCTTTTTTTAAATTGTTGTTCAGAATGGATATTTTAATGGAACAATTTGTCATCCTCATTTTGCTATTGAATCCATCGAGTGAATTTTTCAAATTTCAGTCACTATATTTTTTTAGTTCTAAAATTTTCATTTGGTTCTTCATTAGGGATATTCCATTTCTTTGCTGAGACTCGTTAGATTTCCATTTATTTCACTTCTTGGAGAATTGTTATCATACCTACTTGAAAGTCTTTGATAATTCCAGCATATATGTCATGTTGGCATCTATTGTTTGCCTTCTCCCTTGTAAGTTAAAATTTTCTTGCTTCTTTGTGTGCTGAGTAATTTTAGATTTTAATCTGGAAATTCTGAATATTATATATGAGACTTGGGTCTACCTTAAATTCTCAGGAGAATGTTGATATTCAGGTTGCAAGTTTTGATCTGCATTCTGTGAATTGTGGTTCCAATGTCAGTTCAGTTTTCAAAGCTTTTCCAGTGTTATTCGAAACTGTCCCACATGTGCACCACCCAATGGCCAGTCGAGAACCTGATCAATGGTCTACTGCATTGTTCAGTTCTCAAAGCCTTTGATACTGTGTAGAGTCAGATTAACACATCACAGCCCATATGTGAACCCAGGATTTGATACACCACTTTATGGGTGTACTCATACACTTTATGGGCTCACTCTTTTGAGCTCCCTTCTCACAGTTGCTGGGACATTTCCAGCTCCCTGAAGTCCTTCTTCTGGTCCTCTGTCCAGAAAGGTAAGACTTTAGTTTCCATAATCTCCCATGTACTTCCCATGACTATCCCTGCATCCTGGACCAAGCAGCAGGAGAACAGAGAGATAAAAATGCAATGGATACTTGCCCCCCTTGGTCTTGGACCACATTTCTCCTGGTCAGAGGGGATTCCTCTCAGTGTTTTAGATACTGCCTCTTCACCACTATCTAAGGGTAAATTGGTTCTGAGCAAGGGTCTCTTTAAGAATGAATGAGTTTTAGGGGCACCTGGGTGGCTCAGTTGTTAAGCGTCTGCCTTCGGCTCAGGTCATGATTCCAGAGTCCTGGGATCAAGTCCTGAGATCGAGCCCTGCATCAGGCTTCTTGCTCAGTGGGAAGCCTGCTTCTCCCTCTCCTTCTCCCCCTGATTGTGTTCCCTCTCTCGCTGTGTCTCTCTCTGTCAAATAAATAAATAAAACCTAAAACAAAAATAGAATGAATGAGTTTTAGTAAAAAGGAATTTGTGCCGTATCTTCATATCTTGTATAATAGCTTTATTTATTTTTTAGGGCAGGTAGCAGTTATATTATGGATAATCAAATCTCCAAATAAGTTTTCTATAATAATAGGAATTACTTTTATAATCACAAATAATAAGTACTATTTAAAAATAAAATAGCTATATAGATTGTTAAGAAGCTTCTCCTTATTCTGTGATGCTGGTTTAATGTGATTGCTCAATTCACAAGCACATAACACCACTGTTCTGATACAGAATCTTTTTTTTTTTTTAAGTATGCTCTACACCCAATGTGGGGTTTGAACTAATGACCCCGAGATTAAGAGTTGCATGCTCTACCGACTGAGCCAGCCAGTCGCCCTTGTTCCCACACAGAAACCTGAATTTTTAAAGCTTGGCTGAGCTCCAGTCACAGCAAAGCAATCAAAGGACCCTTCTAACTTTGCGAAATTCCATGTTCTCTTTGTTCCCATCTTATTGTGGCTGTTCACAATGAGAGATAAAAGGTCAGGACTTTAGCTTTCAAAAAACCAACTTGGACAAATCAAGATAAATACAGTCCTGAACTCATTTGCATGAATGAATCCCTAGTCAATTCTTCCAGACAGAAGATGTCCTTGAGGGGAGTCTGGCATGAGCTTGAAAATATTATCATAGAATTCATGTTTGACTGCTTCCTCTTTCCCATTCATGGCTGAAGTTCAATGGTCAGAGAAAGGTAAACAGGTAATGGTTTGATGTTATGGAAACTGAATAATAAAAGTTCACATATTGAGAAGGAGGAATATGATATCAGAAAAAAAAATCTTCTCCCTTTAATAAAGAAACTTTAATTAGAGGGAAACCATGAAACTAATCATATGAC
Organism: Neomonachus schauinslandi; assembly: GCF_002201575.2. Taxonomy (NCBI): domain Eukaryota; kingdom Metazoa; phylum Chordata; class Mammalia; order Carnivora; family Phocidae; genus Neomonachus; species Neomonachus schauinslandi. The sequence continues at coordinate 83,752,791 of NC_058403.1, read as the reverse complement.
TTGATAGCAGCTGTTTTGTTTTTTTTGTTTTTTCCCAGACACTTTGTTATAAGGCTCTGTGTTGATGAGAAAGCTAATGGATATGGAATTATCACCTACGGCAAATAAAATAAATAAATAAATATTGAAATAAACAAAATATTCAGTCAATTCTGTCTCTGCCACAAGAATAGTATTGTTATTGCAGATTTTAGGTAATGTTCACAATATATGTCAAAAGTGACTAAACTGTAGGAACAGGAAGCAGATCAGTGTCTGCCAGAAGCTGGGGGTCACAGAAGGAGGTAATCTTAAGAAGCACAGGGAAATATTTGGAGTGATAGAATTGTTCCACAATTGAATTGTGGTGTACTTGTGTGCTTTTGTCAAAACTTGCAGGGAGAATATTACTGTACTTAAATTATACCTTAATAAAAAATATTTTACGTGCCTAGCACATAGTAGTCAACAAGAGAAACAGAGAAATAAGTTTTTGCTTTAGAGGATGTGTTATGTTCTAGAAAATGGAAAGAACGTGAGGGCCAGTCCATAAACTTCATACTCATGTCTTGAAAAGCCAGTGTGATCAGTGTAACAAAAATTGGAATGCCCACAAAACTTGTTTCTATCATTCCCCATTGATATATGGGAATAGGGTTTTAAAAGGGTGGCAGTCGGGCAGGCCCTGTCAGGTCTCTCTACTCTGGAGGTAGAAAAAGCAATTTTTCAAGTAAATGACTCAACAGAAGTGTATTTAATGGGCCTTTAAACCCGAGGGCTGAGAGCTGCACAGTCGTGACAACACTCTAGGTCACAGTCACATTGGCCAGTAACATTTGAATAAATGAAGCCGAGGCTTTCCCACAACTCTCATGTACTTTGAAAGATGTGCTTCCGCAGATATGTGACTGGGAAGGGGACAGAACACGAGGCACGTAGCAGCCACTGAAGTGGACAGAAGTGAAAGAGGGTCAAACAATGGAGTATTTTGCAAGCTAAAGTTATTGGCATACTATAGCTTTATTCACTACTAATAATGGTGAAAAGTTAACATTTCTTGAGTTCTTACATATAATGTCCAGAAATTTGCTAAATATTTTACATTTATTACTCACAATAATCTATTACTATAGGTATTATTATTGCCTCCATTTTACAGATGGGAGAACTGAGGCTAGGATGTTGAGTGACTTGCCCAAAGTCACAGAGTAGGTAGGTGTGGCAGAACTGGGATTTGAATCCAGTCCTTCATAATCTAAACTTCCTGCTCCTAATCAGTGTCCTACAATGGCTATTCACTCAGTGGAAATGCTTTTTATTAGGTCTTCTAATAGCAATACAGTATTTATTGAAGAAAAATATTCCTTTCTTTTATAAATTGCATGTACCAGAGAGACCTTGTGAAGGACAGATGGATTGAAAATTCAAGGTATTTTAGATTTTTTTTTTTTTAAGACAGCACGAGCAGGAGGGGCAGAGAGAGAGAGGGAGAGAGAATCTCAAGCAGACTCCGTGCTGAGCGCTGAGCTGGAGGCAGGGCTCCATCTCATGACCCTGAGATCGCCACCTGAGCTGAAACTAAGAGTTGGCCACTTAACAGACTGTGCCACCCAGGTGCCCCTTAGATTTTTAAATGAGGGCCTGAGAGCTCACATCTTTAGTCTGAGGCTTAAATATTACTTTATTTCCAAGGGAAAATAGCAAATCTTTGTGGAGATTGGCAGCATTCTGCTGAGGGTCCTAATGCCTGCACTTCTAACATTAAGGCAGGGCACTCTGACCTTGCCCTGAAACACCAGAAGCAAGGTTTGGAAAGCTGCACCTCATAAAAATGGGATGGAATAAGCCAGAGCCTTGAAAGATAGCTGAGCAGATATTGAGGTCAAGAACTCTACATGAGTCTTAGTCTAAGTTGAAGCCCAAATCTGGAAATCAAATTCTCTATTTCTTTTTTTTCTTTTTTTAAAATTTTATTTTATTATGTTATGTTAATCACCATACATTACATCATTAGTTTTTGATGTAGTGTTCCATGATTCATTGTTTGCATATAACACCCAGTGCTCCATTCAATACGTGCCCTCTTTAATATCCATCACCGGGCTATCCCATCCCCCCGCCCCCCGCCCTCTAGAACCCTCAGTTTGTTTCTCAGAGTCCATAGTCTCTCATGGTTCATCTCCCCCTCCAATTTCCCCCCTTCATTTTTCCCTTCCTATCTTCTTCTTCTTCTTCTTTTTTTTTTTTTTAACATATATTGTATTATTTGTTTCAGAGGTACAGGTCTGTGAATCAACAGTCTTACACAATTCACAGTGCTCACCATAGCACATACCCTCGCCAGTGTCCATCACCCAGACACCCCATCCCTCTCACCCCCCCCACCACTCCAGAAACCCTCAGTTTATTTCCTGAGATTAAGAATTCCTCATATCAGTGAGATCATATGATACTTGTCTTTCTCTGATTGACTTATTTTGCTTAGCATAATACCCTCCAGTTCCATCCATGTCTTTGCAAATGGCAAGATTTCAGTTTTTTTTGATGGCTGCATAATATTCCATTGTATATATATACCACATCTTCTTTATCCATTCATCTGTTGATTGACATCTTGGCTTCTGGACATAGCTGCTATAAACATCTATTTCTTAAGACTGACAATGATCCTACACCTCTGGAAGCCAGTACATGGAACAATAATAAAGTCTCATAAGCATCCAGAACACAGACCTTTTATTATATGATGATTTGACTCTGATGAAAGAAAAGTTCTGAAGAATCAGCTTTACTTTTCTTTGTTCAGGAAAAATTAGAACTCATTTCAGAAACTGTACTTTTTCTGTTAGAAGGACTGTGTTGAATTTAAACATACCATGAATCATTCAATAAAACTGTTCTTACCTTTCTAGAAGGTGGTAGAACTAGAGTCTATGGTTATTTTATTTATTGTCTAATAACACATAGACTTATTATTGGTACCAAATGTTTTAGCTCTTGAATATATGCAGCTTAAATACTTCATTTATACTATTTTTTAATTTTCCCATCTTTATTGGTCTGGCCTTCTTAAGCTTTTTGTAAGAGAAAGAACGAAATCTTTCTTCTGCAATGAAATATGTGAATATTCACATTAAGTGCAATAAATAGACTATAAATAGTTTAAGTCAAATTTTACTATAAATCAGTTACAAAAAAGCTTTTGTTTTCTAAAAATATTTTTGGATTTCCGATATCAGTTTATGGACCTGTAACAATATGCTCAAGAGGAACTTTATTTAACTGAAGAGAAGTTATACTTTAAACTTAATTAAATTACAATCCTAGGCTTAAAAATACACATGCGCATAGATACACACACAAATTACAAACAGGTACTAGAATCCTTTTCTTACCTAAAGCCTTTAAGGGAGCATACACACACATTCACAATACTGAATCCAAGATTTGTTTTGAAAATGTTGATGCTTTTAGCAGGATAGTAACACATTACATCCATATATTACTTTATATTTTGTCAAGCACATTCATATTTACTGTCACATTGATCTTCGCACCATTTCTGTGAAGTAAACAAAGCAGGAATTATTATTTTTTTTAAATCACATCAATTTTTATCTGGTTACCAAAGGAAGGCATTTCTTGTGAATGATAACAGAAGAAAGAAAAAGTTGGCAGGTTTCTCCCCCTCATTTTACAGAGAGACACACACTTGAGAATCTCTCAGTCTAACAGCTAGAAAGTAGATCTGGAGTTGAAATCTAGTCTGACTCCAAGATTTGTGAATTTTATTCTTTCAACAATATTTAGTGAGCACTGAAAGTGTCAGGCTCTCTGATAACCATATCCACTATACGACAAGGCCTCTCAGTTAGGAACCACAAGACACAGAATTTTACAGCTTTAAACATCTGTAGAACCTAGATCCAAAGATAGGACCATACTGTTAGCAGAATTATTTTTTTCATTTTAAGGAGAATGTTTAATTTGCTAAGTAAAGTAGAATCTTCCCTCCCAAAATTCTGTTTAAACTATTTGGTAAGTACCTTGAATCCAACAATCACTTCAGTGTTTGAGGGTCTGTACACTAATGTAGATTAGAGCTACCACAGACCAGCCATGCCCATAAATGACCACACTTATTTTGTAAGATGTAAACTTTAAGATGAGCAGCTACTAGAGCCTATTGATGGTTGAGTTTGAAGGGATGAATGTAGGCCAGTTTGATGAACTATTGAGGATATTTCCAAAGTCTTAGTCTTGCCCCTTTACTATGGTGAAATGGTTGTCATTAAACTGTTCTTACAGGTTTTGAAAACTGACTTTTTAGTGAATTGACCTAGAAATATTTGGTCCAAGTGTCAACTTTATGGTAAAGGGTCTCAAATTTAGGATTTTCTCTCTAACTGAGGTCATACATATACTCTGTATTTAGGTTTGGGGCTGCCATAACAAAGTACCACAAACTGGGTGGCTTAAACAACAGAAATTTATTGTTTCACAGTTTTGGAGGCTAGAAGTCTGAAATCCAAGGTGTCAGCAGAGTTGATTCCTTTAGAAGGCTGTGAGGGAGAATCTGTCCCACGCCTCTACTAGCTTCTGGAAGTGTAGGCATTCCTTGGTTTGTAAGTGGCATTCTCTCTATGTCTTCCCTCTGTGCATGTCTGTGTCCAAATTTCTCCTTTTGATAAGGACACCCATCATACTGGAATAAGGCCCACCCTAGTGATCTCACTTTAACTTGATTAACTCTGTAGAGATCCTAGTTGCAAATAAAGTCACATTCTGAGGTACTGGGGGGGTTAGGAATTCAATATCTTTATTCAGGTTATGATGGTTAATTTTATATGTCAACTTGGAAGATGTTTTTGGATGAGATTAACATTTAGATTGGTGAACTCTATGTAAAACAGTTTGCCCTCCATAATGTGGGTGGGCCTCACCAAATCAGTTGAAGGCCTGAACAGACCCAAAACACTAGCCTTTTCAAGCAAGACTGCCTTTCAACTTCATCTGCACTATTGCCTCTCCTGAGTCTTCAATCTGCTAATCTTTAGACTAAAACACTACCATTGGCACAGTCCTTGCTAGGGATACTCTAACAAGTTAAAAAGAGACATGCATCATAGGAACAGAGAGACACAGCGAGAGAAGGAACACAAGCAGGGGGAGTAGGAGAGGGAGAAGTAGGCTTCCCGCAGAGCAGGGAGCCCCATGTGGGGCTCGATCCCAGGACCCTGGGATCATGACCTGATCCAAAGGCAGACGCTTAACGACTAAGCCACCCAGGCGCCCCAAACAAATGTCTTTGAAACATACCATAAATTTTGCAGTTCTGTTTTGGAATTTATTTCTATTTTAATATTCTGGAAGCCTCAAAAACTGGAGCTTAAGGTCATCTCAATCTCTGGCTCTATTTAGCTGCTGCTTCTCCACTTATTACCTCTCCCACTTGCTTCCTATTGCCAGGAAAACCTTGCTATTTCTTGCCTACTGGCCTTTGCACACATTCTTCTTTCCATGAGGTCACATTCATCACCTGCTTTTAGAAATCTTCCTCAATACGGGCACCTGGGTGGCTCAGTTGGTTAGGTGTCCAACTCTTGATCTCTGCTCAGGTCTTGATCTCAGGATGATGAGTTCAAGCCCTGTGTTGGGCTCCATGCTAGGCATGGAACTTACCCAATAAAAAAATAAATTGGGGTGCTGGATGGCTCAGTTGGTTAAGTGTCCAACTCTTGATTTGGGCTCAGGTCATGATCTCAGGCTTGTGACATCAGGCCCTGCATTGGACACTGTGCTCAACCAGAAGTCTGTCTGCCCCTCTCCTTCTGCTCCTCTCCCACTCCCATTACTCTCTCTCTCTCAGATAAATAAATAAATAAAAATTAAGTCTTTTTTAAAAATTAAAAAATAATTTAAAATTAAAAAAATAAATTTAAAAAGTCTTCTTGAATAAACCCCAGCCTTATTTAATCACTCTCTAATGTTTTTCTTTTTTATAAATGTATTTATTTAGAGAGAGAGTTGTGGGGGAGGGGCAGAGGGAGAGGGAGAGAGAGAATCTCAAGCAGACTCCCCACTGAGCACGGAGCCGCATGTGGGGCCCAACCCCACGACCTGAGATCAGACCTGAGCTGAAATCAATAGTCAGTCACCCAGCTAACTGAGCCACCCAGGCTCACTTAACTACTCTCTAATTACTATATTGTATTATTATCTGTCTCTTGAGAGTTTTAGATGTATTATATCTGAATGGTGGAAATTCTACATAATGGTGTGCTATACATCACTTCCCAACTTCAAATCCAGTGACATGATGTTAGTAGCTTGAAATCAGCCATGGTGGGAATATTTACACCACATAGAAATTTGAAAATACTCCAAATCAAAGCTTTTTTCCCCAGAGGAGAGCTAATTGTTAAACATTAAACACAACTGGAAATAATCCAAACATCCATCAAAAGCATTCTGGTTGAATAAACCATGATATATCCATTCATTGAAGTACCATACAACTATAAAGGAAATAGGGCTATTTTTATATACTCCTATAAAAGTGATCTCCAGAGTATACAGACAAGTGAAAAAGCAAGTTGAAGAAAAGTATGTATACTATGCTTTTAAAAGTAGGGAGGATACAAAGGCATGTATGTTTTTGCTAATTTTTTTTTTTAAACAGAAGGCCAAGGCAGTAAAGTTTTTAAATGGCTACAACTAGGGAGAGAGAAGAAACTATAAGAGAGATGGAAATAGATGATTGACTTCTTTGACTATACCTTATTTGGTAGATTTCTTTGGAACCATACAAATGTTTTACATAATTAAAACTTAAGATCTTATTATAAAAAAGAAATCCCTAAATATCTGAAGCAAAATGAAACAAATCAATCTATGCAATGAATTGATGGCATAATCACATAGAGAAGAGTTATTTGAAATGAACTGAAAGCACAATAATTTTATTTGGCTAGTCAGATATGTACTGAGGACCAACATAAATACATGAAATGTAAAAAAATCTTAAAAATTTTTCAGTAATCATATTGCTAGTGATAAAATTGGTTGTTATTCTGAAACTATTGTATACAACCTACAACAAAGAAAATAAGTAATGATGCTTATGCCATTAAGAACTAATATTTTTTACAGTAGTAGAAAACATAAATATAAAATCAAATATAAAAGCAAAAACATTGTAACCTTACATTTAAAATATTATGAACTCATATTTTCTCTTTAAAAATATTTAGGTATTTCCTAGCTCTGTGCTCTCAACAAGCCTAGAAACAATGACCAATGCAGCAGGAGTGAGCACGCCTAAAATCCAGATTGTGATTTCTTACTACCACTTTCCAATCCTGGATTCCTTGCAGAAATAGATGATTGCAGTCCTGAAGCAAGAGATGTCTAAGGTGATCTTAGAATCATGCCAGAAAACAACAAGGCTACCAAAGACTATTGAAGCTTGCCAAAAGGAATCAAGAGCCAAACTGGAAGAAGCTCCTACTAGTCAAAGATGGCATAATTTGAGCATCAATAAAAATAATTGCTGCAATGGATTGAAACACATAAAAATATTTTTAAAAGTTCATTGGCCACCCATGCAGTATGATACAGAATCAACCCATTATACTAAAAGCTGATAAGTAAAGTGAAAGAATATAGAGTATTTCATCTTTCCCATTTAAAATGTACTGCTGAGGGTGCCTGGGTGGCTCAGTCGTTGGGCGTCTGCCTTTGGTTTAGGTCATGATCCCACGGTCCTGGGATCGAGCCCCACATTGGGCTCCCTGCTACATGGGGAGCCTGCTTCTCCCTCTCCCACTCCCCCTGCTTGTGTTCCCTCTCTCGCTGTGTCTCTCTGTCAAATAAATAAATAAAATCTTTAAAAAATAAAAATAAAAATAAAATGTACTGCTGGGTAACCAAAAGTTGTGAGAATAAGTTTCTTTTTATAGAAGTATTTCAGCCAAGGGGTGCCTGTGTGGCTCAGTCAGTTGAGCTGCCGACCCTTGATTTCAGCTCAGGTCATGATCTCAGGGTCGTGGGATTGAGCCCCTCCTTGGGCTCCATGCTCAGTGTGGAGTCTGTTGAGATTCTCTCTCTCTCTCCCTCTGCTCCTCCCCCCACTTAGGCTCATTCTCTCTCTCTCTAAAATAAATACAGAAAATCTTAAAAAGAAGAAGTATTTCAGCCAATAAATGAAGATGCAATGACAGAACATTAATATTTTATAACCACTGCCAGCATAATGGATCTATTCTAAACAATGACTATCAAAAGTTATCAAGATCGCAAAAAAGAAAGACAGACTTTATATGCCTCATGATGGAAGTGCTCAGTACTTCCCATGAAGTATTCTTATAAAAAAATAAACCTGGATAGTATGGAGTTTCCTTAAGAACTTAAAAATAAAACTACCCTACAATCCAGTAATGATACTATGACACTACTGGATATTTACCCAAAGAATACAAAAACAACAACAACAACAAAACTGACTCAAAGGGATATATGCACCCCTCTGTCTATTGCAGCATTATTTAGCCAAACTATGGAAGCAGCCCAAGTATCCATCGATAGATGAATGGATAAAGAAAGAAGATGTGAGATATATATGTAATGGAATATTATTCAGCCATAAAAAGAATGAAATCTTGCCATTTGCAAACAACATGGATGCAGCTAGAGAGTATAATGCTAAACAAAATAAGTCAGTCAGAGAAAGACAAATGCCATATGATTTCATACATATGTGGAATTTAAGAAACAAAACAAATGAACAAAGGGGAAAAAAAAGAGAGACATGCCAAAATACAGACTCCTAACTATAGAGAATAAATACATGGTTACCAGAGGGGAGGTGGGTGGAGGGATGGGTGAAATAGGTGATGGGGATCAAGAATTCACTTATCATGATGAGCACAACAAGAAATACAGAGAACAAAGGGAAACAACAAAGCAATGGCTGTTTCTTCATCAAATATATTTCCGGGGCAGGGGGAGGCAGAGGAAAGGGGAGGAATAAGGAGGGCTAAAAGAAATTTAAGAGACACATCATTAATTGCTATATTTGGACTTTACTTGGATTTTGATTTAAATCAACATTAAAAAAATAATTATGAGACAACATGTGATATTTTTAAAAAGAGTCCTTATCTTTTTAGAGATAAATGTGAAAATATTTGTGTGCAAAATAGCATGGCATTTAGGATTCATCCCAAAATAATCTAGTTTGGGGTGTGGTAGGCTGAGTAGGATTATAAATGAAACAAGACTGGCCATGCTAAATGTTGAAGCCGGATGTTCTCTCTATTTTTGTAGCTGTTATAAGTTTTCCATATTAAAAAGTTAAAATTTGGGGGGGTGCCTGGCTGGCTTAGTTGGTAGTGCATGCAACTCTCAATCTCAGGATCGTGAGTTCAAGTCCCACATTGGGCATGGAGTCTACTAAAAAGAAAAAAAAGTTAAAATTTTTAAAAGTATGACTATCCAGTTTTTGTTTGAACTGGTGGGGGAGGAGGGTGGGTTAAGGCACCATTTGCTGACATTGTAATATTTTAAGGAGGAATAATTGGGGGTGGGAAAGAGATCTAGAAAAAGGGAAATTAATCATTTAATTTTCAGTTCTGAACATGGTTTGAAGTGTCTGAAAGACATGCAAGGGAAGATACTGAGTAGACAGATAAATAAAAAGTTTGAACCTCAGAAGAGACATCTGGACTAGAGATCTAAGTTTAGGATTTATCAGCATCTGGGTGGAAATTAATACAATTCCTTAGGGAGAGAATATATTGCAGAATAAAAACAAAGAAAACTGAGAGCCTACTGCATACCAGGCACTATTCTAAATTCTTTAAATGCTTTAAAAATATACTTAATACTCACGATAACCCCATGAAGTTGATATTACTATTATCTACTTTTTATATATTAAGAAACACAGGCCCATGAGTCTTGTCATAGCAAGTTTAAGCTTTGTAATCAGGATTTGGATCCTTGAAGTCTAGACTCTGTGTGAAAAACAGAACACCCCAGGACTCTGACCTAAAGAACTCAGGTATCTAGAAGTGGAGGAGAAAAAGAAAAGGAGTTTAAGAAAAAGCAGCCAAAGAGGTAAGAGAGAAAAATATTTGAAAGATACGTCAATATAAGACAAAAGAAGAGCACATTCAAGAAAGGGAATGGCCAATAGTATTGAATGGTGCTGAGAGGTCAAGGAAAATGCATGCTGAAATTAATTCCATCACTGGTAGCAAGCTCAGCTCGTGACTCACATTACAGTTTATTTCTGTCAGGATGCTTTTCAGTAGAATGACTGAGACATGGTGTGATTCTAACTTGATAAGTAATAAAGAAATAATAGCTTCTACTATTACATATGTAAGCATAATAGCCTCTGCTATAACATATTTTACCTCAAAATACATGGAATACACAAATCCAGACACTCAAAATATAATTTAGAGAGGATTTTTCTGTGGTTAACAATGGAATTTCTTACTGAAAGTATTCATCTTAATGATTCTTTTATATGGGGATTTTTCCTAATATGTGTAAAATATGATTCAATTTTCAAATCTGTCAGACACAAAATTTTAAAGACACATTTGCTATACACCTATACTGTGATTTTTCTATATTTTCGTGTTTGTTAAGATTAGGAAGAATTTAAATTTTAAGGAAGAATGAAGCTTTTAAATGCTGTAAAATAAAAATGATCAGCTTTTCTGACTGCTCAAAGATGATCTTCTTTAAATTTTCAAATCTTATTTTCAGTTTCAGTGAATAAATTGTTAGCATTTACGTTCTTGGGTTCTTAGAGAGACTCTTCACATTCTCAGGAAATTTATTTGTGATGTGGATAATAGTGAAAACCCCACTTTCATCTGCATATACGCAGTTGAGGAATTTTCAAGAGCTAAGTACGTCGCACGTGGTAGAAAATGTTAGAGATCTTCCTCTCAAATAATCTATTTGTAAGAATCAGTATTGTATTAGCTTATGTTGTTACTTGGATAAAAAAACCAAACCAAATTCAGTGTTTTTTGGCTTGAATTTTTAAAACCTTAATAACAATACTAGAAAATGGAAGATACTTACTTTCCCATCTATGTGTGTTTGATTTTAAATGTTGGTCAAAGATCAAAATGCAATTATCAACAAGCTGGCTCTCATCTGTACAAAAAAAAAAAAGAACAGAGGAAAATGACCTGGTACTTGACATGAACTGCATGATCTGAGCAAGCCTATGAAAAGTGAATGTACCACTTCTCTATGTGAGAGGAAAAGAAATAATAGATATATTGGAGCTGCCAACTACAAGACCAAAGCAGGCTCATCACCTGGCACAGGGACAGTTACATACTAGGTGTTCAGGAAATCAGTGTAGAACAAGCAAATGAATAAATAAATAACAGATGGAGCTTGTGTTTGCACCAATAATGAGAAGCAGGAGGCAGCATGTTAAGTAATAATAGCAGATCTGTACTGCATGGTTATCACGTGCCCAGCGCTACCAATAATTTTAATGGCCAAGATTCGTTACTGCTTACCACGTGCTCTGCTTACCAGACCATTACCAACTGAAGCCTCAATAGGTAGTACTATCATCATCATCATATCTAATCATTTCACCTTACGAATGAGTACACTGAAGCACAGAGAGGGTAAGTAACTTGCCCAAAATCACAAAGCTGGTTAATGGTAGTTCTGAGCTTTGAACAGTTTGCATTCAAAGCCTGCTCTTTAAACCACCAGTCCGTGTTGCCTACATTCTGTGTAGTTAAAAACTCTGTTTGTTGCATTTGCTAAAATCCTTCCAGGTTACCCAAATCCTTTCAGTATGTGTTGGTACTAAACATTGTCAAGGCTGTCTATGGGGCCTGTCTCTACTACCAGCAGCCTCACCTGCCACTCATGGAATATATTTGTTTTCTGGAATCACTGACTTTCAGAGCTGAGTAGCTGACAGGAGTCAGTATAAAGTAGTGGCCAAGTACATGGGCTTTGGTCTCCAGCTAAATGCAAATCCTGGCCTTGTCCCATACCCCAAGAATTTCTTAAAGTTCTGCCTATTATTAGCCTCCCTTGGAAAAAGAGGCAAGTAGAGTGAGAAGAAAGTAGTTGCATACTGCTTACCAGCTATTGACTGGAATAGTTCAAGTTCTTACTTTTATTTTTTTTTTAAAGATTTATTTATTTTAGAGGGGTGGGGAGAGAGCTCCCTGCACATGTGGGAGGGGAGGGGCAGAGGGAGAGAATCTTCAAGCAGACTCCTCCCATGAGGGAGGAGCCTGACCTCATGACCCATGAGATCATGACCTGAGCTGAAACCAGGAATCAGACACTCAATGGACTGAGCCACCCAGGTACCTCTAAAGGTCCTACTTTTAATAACTCTGTCTCAGTCAGCAAAACAGGGCAATCGAGTCATTAAGGAGTGGGCCCCTGCTTATGATAAGTGAGCCTCACTGTCAATGATTTCTTACTTCTAATGAAGCAACTTAATGAGAAATGGAGTAGTGAAAAGCTGGCCCATTCTTCTGACAACAGGAGAAGGGGAAAAGTCAAGACCATAATAGTAATGAACTCTAGTCTAGCGGTTTTCTAAATCTGCACCGTCTTGAGGTCTCCAAAACACTTACAGGGAGTCTGCTAGGACAAAGTTATTTTTACAATAAAACTAAAGACAGCACTTTTCTTCTTTACTATTTTAATGTTCACTAGTGGTCCAAAGACAATGGTGGTAAAACTGTTGGTCCCCTAGAAAGAATCAAGGCAGTGACACCAAACCATACTGGTAGTTATATTCTTCACCATGATGTGCTCACAATATAAATAAAATGCCAGAGTCACATAAGAACGTCTTTATAAGACAATAAAAAGGATTTACTGTCTTAAATCTATACATCTTATTAATATTCTGTATGATAAATTGGGAAGTACAAAGAAAGTATTTCTGTTGCATATGGAAATATGATGTCTCTAGGGAAAAAAAATTATGCCACTGAGCTACAAAGCAGAACCACATTGTGTTTTCATGGAACATCATTTTTACTCAAAAAAAAAAAAAATGACAGACAAATAATGGATTACCAGATTGGGTATTTGGTAGACTTTCACTTTTTTTTTTTTTTTAATGAACAAATAGACCAGCTACAACAAGGAAAAGAGCAGATGGTATTTTCTTCAAGAGAAAATTTAAATTTTGGAAAACCTGAGTTTACCACGGTGAAATTTATAATTTCTCGATACTTAAAAGACTTTTCTAATGAGAATAGTAGTGATAGCAACATAAATTTTTTTGATATTGTATAATGAAATAAGCCAACATTCAGAAGATCTGAATAAGTCAGTGAACCAATATTTCCCCAATGACCAATGAACAACATTACAAAATCATGCATTAGTAAAAGATCCATTCAGTGTTCATGACAGATCCGTAGATTTTAACACAACTGAGTACACAGAGTTTATTTATGTGTTTTCAGATTCCACATTGCAATTAACCTTTAAAACCTACCACTTGTAGAGGTTTGGTATAATATAAAAGATGAAAGCAGGGACAGGCAGAACAAGTGAGCTGCCCAATATCAAATATAAATTGCTGAGGGTCTGAGCCTAGAACCTTGGCTCCTACATCCCTTCCTCCCAAGAATAGGTTTCTAATAATATTAACCCTGTCCTAGTAGTAGTCATTCTCATTAAGATCCTGAAGAAAGACATGGCCCCAATTTGATTCCTAAGCATTGGAACTTAAAATTTTGAAAGAATTGGTCTACAAAATTGTCCCAACTTTCTAATGCTAAAACATTTTGAGTACTTCTACATTTAGTGCTTATATAAGAAGCATCCATTGACAAAATGCTACGAGGAATTATATTCAGTCTATAGGCAGTATGTGGTATACATTTTGATTCAGGGGACCCCTCCCAAGGACCCAAATCCCACAAATTAGAGTTCAAAGGTCTTTACCTAAGCCTTTGAAAGGGCAAATAACAGGGGTAGCCGTCAGATTCAGACTGACACAGAAGACAGCAATTTGTCCCATCAGCTGTGGAGAAATCTGAAAAGCGTGCGCACGCGCGTGTGCTTGTGTGTGTGTGTGTGTGTGTAAGAGGCAATTTTCTTTTTTTTTTAAAGATTTTATTTATTTATTTGTCAGAGAGAAAGAGAGAGAGCGCACAAGCAGGGGGAGCAGCAGGCAGAGAAGAGGGAGAGGGAGAAGCAGGCTTCCCCAAGCAGGGAGCCCAATGTGGGACTCGATCCCAGGAACCTGAGCCGAAGGCAGACGCTTAACCAACTGAGCCACCCAGGTGTCCCAAGAGGCAATTTTCTCAAGAGGAGTCTGTCTAGTGCCTTTTCCAAAATTCTAGCGGCTTGGGATTATGGGAGAAATAGGGCTCAGTCAAATCTTCTTTGTGAGGTATTACTACTCTGGCTTTAACCAATGTTCCAGATAGATCTCATTTCAACTCAAAGATATAATAGCACCATATTATTCCATTGCCAAACCAAATCTGGAATGGAAGCAGGCAGGAGATGTAAAGCAAATAGGAGGTGTTGCCAGTGTCTGATCCCATTCTGTCCAACATTTAGATTCAAAGAATTTCAGATTCAGCAGAAATCTTACATATCATCTAACCTATCCTCATTTTTCAAAGATGAAAAAACTCTGGCCCAGAAAAATTAAGTGTCTTGCTCAAGTTTTTATGGTGAGTTAATGCCAGAGATGGAACTGAAAACCACAGGCTTTTCTCAGTACCACAACTTGATCATCTAATTGCTTTTTTCCTTGATTGTTCCCTATCTTTAAATCTAGACTGAGGTTTTCTTAACCACAACAAAAAAGACACAGCATGCTAAAGAATTGGTTAAATAGAATCAGGGAACCCTATTTACTTTCAAAAAAAGAGAAAGGTTTGTTAAATGCTAAGAAGTTCATAATAGTCTAGTCAGTTAACACAGGTTCTTCGGTTTCAATTACAGAAAAACATTACTGCCAAAGTCCGCAAGTGCTATCCTAATTTTTCAGATTACTTCCTTAGAAAGTGTGCTTTTGATCTGCTCTTCCAAAGAAGAACACAAGTGCAGACTTCAATGCTTAATAAAGTTAAAAGCTTCTCCCTGGGGTAACTGAAATTTTTATCAAAGGGGCGATAGACCTGGCTGCAGCTGCAACAAAGAAGTGCCATATAAAGCCAAGTGGAAAGCAGTTAGACATCATTGGTGGTACGGGGCCATTGAATGTGCTCATATTAATTGGAATCTATTGCACAGGACATTCCACTACATGCTGGGCAAATGACCCTGAAAGTTTTGAGTCTCTCTGGTGTATAAAAAAAGTTCAGATGTAAAAATAATCATACAGATGGTGGATTCTCTACCCTTGAATGGGCCTAGCCACCCTGAGATCTGGGTGGCTGGAAAATTTCTTTTTTAAATAATGCCCTTTGAGTGAGTCCCCATATATGCATCTTCTTTTACAACCATTTGAAAACTTGTCTTCTAATAATTTCACACAGCGCTTTCAGCGTAGCAACATTCAAAAGAATAAAACTAATGAAATACAGCAACTTTTACATTTTTACTTTTGTGCTTTGGGAAAATTCCGATTAAAAGATGTGAGGCAGTTCAAGTTGGAATTTCTTTATTGCTCCCAAAATGAATAACTTTTAATTTAATAGAAAAATTAGACAGATTTAAAGCCAAGGGAGTATGGAATATGTTTCAGGCGTATCAGGATGCAACCCTTCTGCACTTATGATTTAAATTCTTACATCCTCATATCTCATATTGTTCCTGATTGCGGGTTATGTGTAAAGAGCTATCATGGCATTTCTCCCTTAGGCAGAAGCCGTTCCTGAACTTCATGACAGCCTCTTTCTTACTCTTTAAGCTAAATATTAAAAGAAAATCCCAGATATTATAATGTCAATGAATAATAACCCTAACATGTCAGAAATGTTATCCAAGAGGTCCAAGTGATAAGACGAATCCCTATCTCAGATTCCCAAATTTTGCCCAATTTTATAAACAAATTGTCTAGAATATAAATCAATGAAAATGTAAGCCCTACCTAGATGATGGCCAGAAGACGAATGTCCTTTAAAAGTACTGTGCATCAAGCCAACTTTCATTTACTCAAAACTGGAAACCTCAAATTCTTATGTATATCAACCTTTTCATCAAGCCATACATGTTTTTTTAAAAAATGCTTAGTTTATAGTACATCTAAGTTCTCTTTTCCCCCAGAGATCAACACATAATGTTGACTGGATTTTTGATTAACATATTTATCTAAAACATAACATTCATGAGCAGTCTGAACCCAGAAATAACACATTTACAAACATCTTAAATTAATTAAAGCAAACAGAGTAACTATACTTTTTTTTCGTCCATAACCATAACCAGTACCTTTTCTAAAAATATTTACATTTCTATCAACAGGTAAAATTTCAGTGAATTCTACCTTTCACAAAACGATTACTGCAGAATCAGTTGGAGCCCCCAAATGTGGGCATTATTATTGCCTAGGAAAACAGAGAGGATATTTTAACCAGAGCTTGTTAGATGTAGGAGAGCTTCCATGGATAACCTTTTTCCCAAGGTCAAATATCAATGAATACAGTGTTTACTTAGATGCAACATGACCTCTTGAATCATACTCCACTAGGTAGGATGGAACTAATGAAAGACAAATGACAAATGGAAGATCATGATATTCCACTCTGGACCTTGCTCCCCTCTGAGTGGTGTCTTGCATCGAGCGAGTTCCAGAACCAAGATTTAATGGAGATTACAGATAGGTGAATTCTTTATAATGAGTAACTTTGGTCATTGCTAATTTAATCAATGATTAATAATCCACTGTGGCTATCATTGGAAAAAAGTTAGCAGGACATTAAATGAATCATTTTACCACCAAGTCATTATGTTGCTCATAATACTTTCTCCCACAGCTCTCTACTAAAATTGATTTAGCCATAACATTTTGTGAGGAGTGTGAGCAATCACTATTCTCTAGGTGGTCTCCCCACAGAATACAACAATAGGTAGAAAGCTATAATGGGACTATGCTTTTTCTAGATTATCTACTTTCATAAATGTACCTCACCTACTATTACACAATCAATCTGTATGTACAGTGGGTAATCAAACTAGAAAATTTTCATCCCTCATCAGAGTACAAAGGTTTTCAAACTATCATGTTATTGTTTTATTTTCTTTAGTGACTGATAAATTGTAATCATTTTACCTGCCTAAAAGACCTACCAAAGATATTTGAGGAATGTTTGAGGGTCCACTTAACTAAAAATCACTCACTGACAGTGTAATATAGTGGGTTCAGAATCAGACAAATCTAATTTGAATTCAGACTACAACACCTATCAGTTCTGCAACTTAGGTCAGGTTATGTAAGTTCCTAATCATTAGCTTTTTCATTTTTAAAATGACAATAATAATACTTTCAATACAGGGTTGTTACGATTAAATGTGATAATACATTTAAAACACTTAGCAGTGTCAAGCACATAGTGATTATATGGATAAGTGGTAGCTATCAGGGCCACCATCCAACTTTATAATTCTTTTGAATTAGAAAAAGCCCTGTGGGTACTCAATTTGGAAAGCAAAGCGTGAACTGGATTTTAGCTTTCCCTGGCCACCTCAGCTAGGTGTTTCTGCTCAGTACACAGACTATACAACTGTGCTCAGAGATCTTTAGAGCTACTGTCAGCTATAGCACCTGAAATTTCCATCATTTAAATAATTCCTTGTGAATACGTTTTTTTTTTCCACCCTCTAGAAAGCCCATGCCATTTTAATATTTAATAAAAATAAGGTGATGAGATGGATAATTACACACAGTATACTGGGGAGAGTATAAACTGGTATCATATCTCTGGAGGGAAAAATGGTAATATTCATTAAGAGCCTTAAACAGGCTTATATCTTTTGGCCTAGTAATTCCATTTTGAGACTTTACTCTAGGAATAATCAAAGACGGAGCTCCTGAGTGGCTCAGTCAGTTAAGCGTTAGGCTCAGGTCAAGAACCCAGGGTCCTGGGATTGAGCCCCGAGTTGAGCTCCTTGCTCGGTGGGGAATCTGCTTTTCACTCTCCCTTTACCCCTCCCCCCGCTCGTGCATGTGCTCATTCTCTCTCTTTCAGATAAATAAAATCTTAAAAAAAAAAGAAAGCACCAGAGACAAAGAAATATATTTGTCTAGTGTTATACATAATAGTGAACATTGAAACTACCCAAACATCTGATTATAGTGAGATGGAATACTGTGCAGCCACTTAAATTGCTTCTCAAAGAAGTTTCAACAACAACAAAACTTACTAAAATATTCAGTGAAAAAAGCAAGATGCAGAATTGCATACTTATGTGATTCCATTAAAAAATACATAGAAAATAATCCTGGGATAAACTAAAAAAATATTAAAGTATTTCTCTTTGAATAGAGCAATTACAGGTGATTTTCAGATTCTTTTTCACATATTCTCCTTAGAATGAGCCATTTTTATTATTACAAACAGAAAAAAAGTGTTATTTTAAAAAACATTTTGGGGGCGCCTGGGTGGCTCAGTCTGTTAAGCATCTGCTTTCTGCTTGGGTCATAGTCCTGGGGTCCAGTCCTGGGACTGAGCCCCGCGTCTGCCCCCACCACTCGTGGTTGCGCGTGATCTCTTTCTCTCAAATAAATAAATATTTTAAAAATAAAAATAAAATAAAAATAAAAACATTTTGGAAAAATTAAATTGCTTAGAATGAAAGATACATTAGTCATTAGCATTGGTCCTTTAATGAATCAACAATATACAACACAATGAAAGAATGAGCAGGTATAATGCGGTAGGAGGGAAGATACCAGGAATTCCTGGAGCTGAGATTCCTTTGAGTAGTCTGAATTACAAAGGAGGGAATAGCTGAGGCTTTAACTTAGTTGGGCAAATGGACATTAAATAAACATATGAGGGTTGTCTGCTTCTGGCCAAGGTGGAGTAACTAGGACCAGATTTACACTCCCTCCTGAAACAACCAAAAAACCCAACAAAACACATTAATGATGGTTTTTAAAGACATTGAGCATTAGACAAGAGAGAATGACCTCTGAGAGAGGAAACAAAGAAATTGAGCAATTACCCAGTTAATTGCCTTGAGAGAGTGTCCTGGCTGTGGCACAGGGAAAACTACCCTTCCTTATTTGAGGAGTTGGAACTGGGCATTTGAGAGTCCAAAGTAGCCAGAGTTCACAAAGCAGAATCCCAGAGAGAATAAATCTGCACTGAGAAAGAACTCCTGATGTCTGCACAGGTTCCCCCTAGAGTACTCAGGTGAGTACTGATCAGTGCATACATGTAAGGAAATCACTGTAGACCAGGGGGAAAAGCAGTCAAAAAATTAGAGGTATAATCCTCAGACCCCACACAGGACAGGAAGCAGTTCTAGTTCCCAACACTCAGACTGGAAAATTTCATGATTTATGCAATATAAGGTCAACTACACAGAAGAGTTTTGCCTCAGAAATGGGGCAAAATTATCCCAAGATTAAATGCTTTGTTGGTATTGCCTATCAAAATTTGATCCAAAAGGATCAAACAGTGCCTACGCAACTTAGCTATATCCCAAACCAAGTTCAAGAGTCTTTTTAGAGATAGAAAAAATGTCCATTTTACCCCATAAGGTAAAGTTACAATGTCAGAATACAGTAAAAAATTACAGGGTGTGCAGATAAGCAAGGAAAGAAAAAATAATCAATAGAAACTGATCCAGAAATGACATAGGTGATAGAATTAGTAGATAAAGACATCAAAATGTGTATTCCACGCATTGTAAGTATATACCATATGTTCAGTAAGTTAGAGGAAAGATTGAAAATGTAGAGACATAAAAGATATTTTTAAAAAGACACAAATTGGGAGTGCCTGGCTGGCTCAGTTGGTAGAGCACACGACTCTTGATCTCGAGGTTGTGAGTTTGAGCCCCACGTTCGGTGTGGAGATTACTTAAAAATAAAATCTCAAAAATAAATAAATAAAAAGACACAAATTGAACATCTAGAGATGAAAACTACAGTATCTGAGATGAAAAATACACTGGCTAAAATTAACTAGAGGAAGACATTGCAGAAGAAAAGATTAGTGACTAAAGGAATGTGAAAATAAAAACTATCAAGTGAAAAATACAAAAGCAGGGGGAAGACTGAAAAAAAGAAATGGAACATCTATAAGCTAAAGAAGAGTTTTTCTTAATGACTGGTAAACTGTGATCATTTTACCTACCTATAAGACAGCGTCCAGGCAACAGATACAACAACACAGATGTCGTAGCAGAGCTGCTCATATTCTCAGGGTGACTCTGAGAAAATCTTAAAAGCAGCCAGAAGAAAAAAGACACATTATGTACCAAAGGAACAAAGACTACAGATTTCTCATTAGCAACAATGGAGGGTGAAAGATTGTGGAGTAACATCTTTAAAATACTAAAAGGAATAAACTACTAACCTAGAATTCTATATTCAGCAAAAATATCTGCCAAAAATTAAGGCAAAAAAGAAATTCATTCAGATATACAAAAGCTCAAAGAATTCATCATTAGCATGAAGAACTGCACTATAAAAAAGTTAAAGGAAATCATTTAATCAGAAGGAAATGATAGCAGATGGAAATCTGCATCAATGCAAAGGAACGAAGAACACCAGAAATGGTAACTACATAGGTAATCATAAAAATATTTTCTCTTATTATTTAAATCTTTTAAAAAGATAATTGACTAAAGTAAAATAATAATACTGTGGGGTTTATAAAACATGTAGAAGTAAAACGTATGACAACAACAGTACAAAGACTGGGAAGGAAAAAATGGCAATATACTGTTATAAGGTTGTTATAACATATGATAACTGATATCACTTGAAGATAAACTGTAATGACTTAGAGATATATGCTGTAAACTCTAAAGCAATTAGTAAAATAACCATCAAAGAGTTATAGCTAATAAGCCAAAAATAGAGATAAAATGGAATAATAAAAATGTTCAATTAGTCCAAAATAAAGCAGAAAAAGAATGAAAAGTAAACAAAGAACAGTTGGCACAAATAGAAAACAAATAGCAAGAGGATAGATTTAAAATAATTTTTTTTTAAATTTTATTTATTTATTTGAGAGAGAGAAAGAAAGAGAGCATGAACAGGGATAAGGGGCAGAGGGAGAGGGAGAAGCAGGCTCCCAGCTGAGCAGGGAGCCCCACGTGAGGCTGAATCGCAGGACCCTGGGATCATGACCTGAGCCGAAGGCAGACACTTAACTGACTGAGCGCCCCAGGCACCCCTAAATCCAAACATTTCAATACTCACATTAAATGTAGATGATTTAAACACCCCAACTAAAAGGCAGAGATTTTTCAGATTGGATAAAATAGCAAGACTCAACAACATCCAAAACTCACTTCAAATACAGTTATAAATAGGTTAAATATTAAAGAATGGAATGGAAAAAATATACCAGGCTAATAATAATGTAGAGACCACATTAATATCAGACGAAATACACTTCAAATTAAAAAAAAAAGTTTCTGGGGCCCCTGGGTGGCTCAGTCGTTAAGCGTCTGCCTTCAGCACAGGTCATGATCCTAGGGTCCTGGGATTGAGCCCTGCATCGGGCTCCCTGCTCCCTAGGAAGCCTGCTTCTCCCTCTCCCACTCCCCCTGCTTGTGTTCCTTCTCTCACTGTGTCTCTCTCTCTCTGTCGAATAAATAAATAAAATCTTAAAAAAAAATGTTTCCAGAAATAAAGAGGGCCATTTTACAATAATATTTATTTATAATAAAAAAGGGGTCACGTCATCAAAAACACATAATAATCCTGGGATGCCTTGGTGACTCAGTCAGTTGGGCATCTGACTCTTGGTCCCAACTCAGGTCTTGATCTCATGGTCTTGGTTTCAAGCCCCACGTTGGGCTCTGCACTGGGCATGAAGCCTATTTTATTTATTTATTTTTTATTTAAATTAAATTAATTAAGATATAATGTATTATTTGTTTCAGGGGTACAGGTCTGTGATTCATCAGCCTTATATAATACCCAGTGCTCATTACAACACATACCCTCCCCAGTGTCCATCACCCAGTTACCCCATCTCTCCACCCCCCTCCCCTCCGGCAACCCTCAGTTTGTTTCCTATGATTAAGAGTCTCTTCAGGTTTGTCTCCCTCTCTGGTTTTGTCTTGTTTCATTTTTTTCCTCTCTTCCCCTATGATCCTCTGCCTTGTTTCTCAAATTCCACATATCAGTCAGATCATATGATAATTGTCTTTCTCTGATGGAGTTATTTCACTTAGTATAATACCCTCTAGTTCTATCCATGTCATTGCAAATAGCAAGATTTCATTTTTTTTGATGGCTGCATAATATTCCATTGTATATATATACCACATCTTCTTTATTCATTTATTTGTCGATGGACATCTGAGCTCTTTCCATAGTTTGGCTACTGTGGACATTGCTGCTATAAACATTAGGGTGTATGT
Source organism: Neomonachus schauinslandi (assembly GCF_002201575.2). Classification (NCBI taxonomy): domain Eukaryota; kingdom Metazoa; phylum Chordata; class Mammalia; order Carnivora; family Phocidae; genus Neomonachus; species Neomonachus schauinslandi. Next base: position 83,730,267 of record NC_058403.1, on the reverse strand, counting down.
GCCCCTTCAGATCATTACATTTGTATCTTTGGGGTAAATACCCAGTAGTGCAATTGCTGGGTTGTAGGGTAGCTCTATTTTTAACTTTTTGAGGAACCTCCATACTGTTTTCCAGAGTGGCTACACCAGCTTGCATTCCTACCAACAGTGTAGGAGGGTTACCCTTTTTCCACATCCTCATCAACATCTGTCATTTCCTGACTTGTTAATTTTAGCCATTCTGATTGGTGTGAGGTGGTATCTCATTGTGGTTTTGATTTGCATTTCCATAGAGCTTACTTAAAAAAAAAAAGATAATAATCTTAAACATATATACACCTAAAAACAGAGCTTTAAGATACATGAAGCAAAAATTTATGAATTGGAAGGTGAAATAAACTCACCATTAGAGTCAGAGATTTTAATTCCCCTCTGTCAATAATTGACAAGTAGACAGAACATTAGTAGGGGTATAGAAGACTTGAACAACACTATCAACCAACTTGACCTAACTGACTTTTATAGAACAAGCCAGCCAACAACAGCAGAATACATAGTCTCTTCAACGCATCTGGAACATTAACAAAACTAGACCATATATCCTGATCATAAAACAAAACTTAAAAATTTAAATGAATTAAAATCATACAAAGTATGTTCTCTAAATAATATATAATTATTTCAGATATTAATAATAGAAATATAATCTGGGAAATCCTCTAAAATTTGGAAACTAAAAGCACATTTCTAAATAACCAATGGGTCAATGAAATTAATAAGGAAACTAGAAAGTCTTTGTGACTGAAATAATATAAACATATCAAAATGTATAAAATACACCTTAAACAGTATCTGGAGGGCAATTTATAGCATTAAATACCTATCTTAGAAAAGAAGGTCTCAAACCAATGACCTTAGCTCCAGTCATAAGAAACTAGGAAAATGAGGCTCCTGGGTGACTCAGTTAAGCGTCTGCTTTTGGCTCAGGTCATGATCTCATGGTCCTGGGATTGAGCCCCACATCGGGCTCCCTGTTCAGCGGAGAGCTGGCTTCTCCCTCTCCCTTTGCCCCTCTGCCCTGCTTTTGCTCTCTCTCTTTCTCTCTATCTCAAGTGAATTAAAAAAAAAAAACTTAAAAAAAAAAGAAAGTAGGAAAATGAGATCAAGGGAAACCAAAAATAAGCAGAATAAAGGAAATAATAAAACCACAGCAGAAATCAATAAAATAGGAAGCAGAATAACATTGGAAATTAATAAAAACAAAAACTGGTTATATGAAAAGATCAATAAAATTGACAAACCTATGGTCAGACAGGTCAGGAAAAATGACAAAGATCAGGAATGAGAGAAGTGAATTGACTTCAGATTGTATGGATATTAAAAGTATAATAAGGAAATATTATGAACAACTTATGCCATAAAATTCAACAACTTAGATAAAATATTAAAATTCCTTGAAAGACATGAACAAACAAACCATTTCCTCTGGAAATACCAATTCTGTTCAGTGGGCAAGAGCAGATTAGTATATAATTGAAAGAGCACAGAAACAACATGAAAAATTATAGGGCATAGTCATAATGATAGTTTTTAACACCCAGAAATTTTTAGTTCCTTTATGATCAGCTCTTTAGCAAAAAGGCATCAGTAGAATATAATCTTAAATGTGTCAAAGATGCAACGGAAATCATTTGACTTTTTTAAGACCTAAAAAAAAGAGTTGCTGATTTTTATATATATTTAATGTAAGATGTTAAATAAAAAGTAATTTTAATACAGTGATTAAGGCAAAGTGAATGATTTTTTGTATTCTTCAAAATTATCTTTCTTAGGAACTTGGATAAAATATCTATATTATTCATAAATGACATGAAATAAATATCTGTAATATATAAGGAGCTTCTACAAATTAACAAGATCATTGAGGCTGTAGAAAAATGAACAAAGGATATTGATACTGTGACAATTCACAAGAAGAAATTACAAATGTCCATAAACAAAAAAAATACTAAAACATCTTCAACCTCACTATCAGAAACATGCAAAGTAAGACTATGAGACAGCACTTTTCACCTATTAGATTGACCACAAGTAAAAGACCTTAATAACAATCATGGATGACAATGAGGTAAGTGGGAAATTTCATAATTTCTTTCAAGAATATAAATTGCTGTAGCTTAAGAAGAGCAATTTAGCATTACCTATCAAAGTTTAAAATGCACATATATGGGTGCCTGGCTAGTTCAGTCGGAAGAACACTCAACTCTTAATCTCAGGATCCTGAGTTTGAGCCCCACAGTGGGCATAGAGCTTACTTTAAATAAATAAATACACACATACATAAATTTTTTTTAAAAGATTTTATTTATTTATTTGACAGAGAGAGATACAGCAAGAGAGGGAACACAAGCAGGGAGAGTGGGAGAGGGAGAAGCAGGCTTCCCGCTGAGCAGGGAGCCCGATGCGGGGCTCGATCCCAGGACTCCGGGATCATGACCTGAGCTGAAGGCAGACGCTTAATGACTGAGCCACCCAGGTGCCCCCATACATAAATTTTTTAAAATGCACATATGGAAGCGCCAGGGTGACTCAGTTGGTTAAGTGTCCAGCTCTTGATTTTGGCTCAGGTCAGGATCTCAGGGTTGTGAGATCAAGCTCCTCATTGGGCTCCATGCTGGGCATGGAGCCTGCTTAAGATTCTCTCTATCCCTCTCCCTCTGCCTCTCCCCACCTAAAAAATGCACATATGATGAAGAATGGATAAAACCCACATGATCACCTCAATAGATGCAGAAAAACCAATAGACAGAATCAAATACACTTTTAGGATAAAAATACTAAACAAACTAGAAACAGAAGGAAACTTCCTCAACCAGATAAAGGGCAACTACAAAAAAAAAAACAAAAAACAAAAAACCTACAGCTAATGTCAACTTAATGGTGAGAAACTAGATGATTTTTCCTAAGATCAGAAATAAACAGTATGTCTGCTCTCCTCACTTCTATTCAATATTGTACTAGAGGTTCTAGACAGGCAATTAAGCAAGAAAAAGGAATAAAAGACAACCAGATTAGAAAGGAAGAAGCAAAACTATGTCTACTTGAAGATGGTAAAATCCCGTATGTAGAAAATCCTTTTCTTTTTTTTTTTTTAAAGATTTTATTTATTTATTTGACAGAGAGAGAGAGTACAAGCAGGGGGAGTGGCAGGCAGAGGGAGAAGCAGGCTCCCCACTGAGCAAGAAGCCCCATGTGGGACTCAATCCCAGGACTCTAGGATCGTGACCAGAGCCAAAGGCAGCCACTTAACTGACAGCTATCCAGGTGTCTCCCATATGTAGAAAATCCTAAGGAATCCACTAAAAAACTATAAGCAAGTTTAGCAAGTTTGCATCATACTAGATCAATATACAAAATCAATTATACACACTAGCAATGAACAATCTGAAGCAAAATGAATAAAGCAATCCTATTTATAATAGCATAAAAAAGAAAATTACAAAACATTATTTTTTTAAAAGATTTTATTTGGGGCACCTCAGTGGCTCAGTCGGTTAAGTGTCTGCCTTCAGCTTAGGTCATGATCCCAGGGTCCTGGGATTGAGCCCCTCATCGGGCTTCTGCTCAGCTGGGAGCCTGCTTCTCCCTCTGCCCCTCCTCCCTGCTCGTGCATGCACTCTCTCAAATAAATAAATAAAATCTTAAAAAAAATAAAATATTTTATTTGAGAAAGAGAGAGCACGAGCAGGGAGGAGCACAGAGGGAGGAAGAGGAAGAGAGAGAGAATTCCAAGCAGACTCGGCGCTGAGCTCTCAGAGCCCGATGTGGGCCTCAATTCCATGATCCCAAGACCATGACCCAAGCCAAAACCAAGTCAGATGCTCAACTGACTGAACTACCCAGGCACCCCACAAAACATTATTGAAAGACATTGAAGAAGGGATGCCTGGATGGCTCCATCGGTTAAGCGTCTGACTTCGGCTCAGGTCATGATCCCAGGGTCCTGGGATTGAGTTCTGCATGGGGCTCCTTGCTTAGCTGGAAGCCTGCTTCTCCCTCTGTCTGCTGCTCCCTTTACTTGTGCGTGCTCTCTCTCTCTCTCTGACAAATAAATAATCTAAAAAAAGAGAGAGAGATTAACGAAGATCTAAATAAATGTACACACGTTCCACGTTCATGGATTGGAAGACAACATAATTAAGATGTCAGTATTCCCCAAATTGATCTATAGATCAACACAATCATATCAAAATCCCAATGGAAATTTTTGAAGAAATTGACAAACTGAACTTAATATGGAAATTCAAGTGACCCCAAATAACCAAAGCTTGGAAAAAAAAGAACAAAGTTGAAGAACTCACCCTTTCCAATTTTGAAACTTACTATAAAGCTATAGTAATAAAACAGTGTGATACTGGAATCAAGGTTAGACAAATAGATTAATGCAATATAATTGAGATTACAGAAATAAATCCTTACATTTACTGTTGGTTGATTTTGATTGGGTTGCCAAATTCATTCAATGGGTGACAGAGCAGTCTATTCTCAGACCAATCACTGTTTCCAAAGAGTCGGACCACTATGATTTGTGGAGTCAATATCAAGTGGCCATTCCTGAGGTCAAGAATTCAAGGTCCTGGGTTGGACACCTCTGACATGCACACACATGGAGTGGGTGAACAGCAGTTCCCACTCACATACCCCAAATGCTAGGCAGATACAAATAACAGATTTCAACTATATCAAAAATAAACATTTTTTTCTGGAAGTTTGACCTTGAAAGGGAGCAGAGAGAGAAGCTGGTATAGCTAAAGGGGAATGTGGAAATGAGAAGGTTTGTTAGAAGTGACTTGAATATATTTAAGTGCTTGTGCATAGTAGGCAATAGGAAGTAAGCAGTTAAAGATACAAAAGAGGGGCGCCTGGGTGGCTCAGTCAGTTAAGCATTCGAATCTTGATCTCAGCTCAGGTCTTGATCTCAGGGTTGTGAGTTCAAGCCCCAGGTTGGGCTCCATGCTCGGTGTGGAGCCTACTTAAAAAAAAAAAAAAGGATACAAAAGAAATGGAAGATAGTCAATGAATCTAATATTTCCAAATCTTCCTCAGAAAATATATTCAACAAAGGAATTTCCTGGGTACTTGGGAGATAACCCAGATTCTCCCTTAACTTTCCTCTGCATGCTTAGGTCATACAAAGTTGAACCACCACTTTATTTTTTTTTTAAAGATTTTATTTATTTATTTGACAGAGAGACAGTGAGAGAGGGAACACAAGCAGGGGGAGTGGAAGAGGGAGAAGCAGGCTTCCCGCTGAGCAGGGAGCCCGTTGCGGGGCTCGATCCCAGGACCCTGGGATCATGACCTGAGCCGAAGGCAGACGCTTAATGACTGAGCCTACCAAGGCACCCCTGAACCACCACTTTAAATCACATTTTACGGTCTATACATCATTGGAATCCAAAATTCCAATTCCCAGGTCATTATGTTAACCAGCACTTCAATCTCCATTAATAATAGGATTCTCTCTATTTATCCTCTCATTTAGCAAGGACATGATTATAGGGAGGCCTTTGCAAAAGGGGACATGTTAGACTTCTTTCTTGTTTGTTTACCTCCTCCCACATTCTCAGATCCCTTTACTGACCCCTCTAAATTGGAGTACTAGGAGGGAGGAGAGGAAAAGGAGACAGAAAAGTTCTTCCATGATTGGTACTATTTTAAAATGGCTTTGCACTCTCTGGTTTGGCAGATGTTTAAAGCTGAGTCATTCTTAAATATGGTTTTATGGATTCTTTGGAGACTATCCTGCTAGACCCTTCCAACTGCAACTCCCATGACATGAATCATTCTTTCTGTACTTATAGCAACTGATACACCTTAGTTGCTGGTGTAAAGGTAGCCCAATTCTCAGATTCTCTATTGGTGACCCATTACCTTTCCAGGCAATCTTCTTAGAACTTCTTGCTATGTGAAATTATACATTTTTCTTATTAAGTCACCTGAGTCATAGTCTTAGGTTATCTGCAAGCAAGGCACTTTTACTGATAACAATGACACATTAAATTGTATTTTTCTCTTCCTGGTGTCCTGCTTATTTTATTGGAGGGGAGTTGCCAATTGTTGAGAAGTCTAATGAATTGATTATGATTATAAATAAAAATCATAATAAGGAATTATATTTTAAAGTACTGAAAGCCTTATCCCAAAACAAACTAATGGCAAGGTTCCCAGACTTTTCTCTTTAAACCTCCCTAAGTGAGTTTTTTCTAAGATTGACAGATTTTATTTTCACTGTATTTTGGAAATCAGATGGAATGCCCATATGTTGTAAGCAGTAACTGTAATATATTTGCCTTAAAAACTGACAAGAAACCAAAAGAACTAGAACAAAGAGCACTAATTTTGTATCCAGCTGCATGCTAAACACACAATGAACCAATTTGAACCCAAATATAACTGCTATTTTCAGATGTCTGTTTAATTTCTTAAGTAACACATGAATATGTTCTATTATGAAAGATTCAAACAATTTCAAAGTTCCTTTCCTTTTATAAGTATTTACATACATACACACATGTAACTTTAAATATTTTACATAAATGGAGTCATCGTAAATGTATTGTTCTGCGGCTTACATTTTTAGTTAATAATTTGTTTTGAAAACTTTCTAGTTGTACAGAACTCATTTTAACACCTGCATGATATCCAATAATGGAATGCATATAATTTATTCAACCATATCTATTAATGGATATTTAGGTTCCTTCCAATTTTTAGTTATTACAAACAATGCTACAACAAACCATAAACGTTCCTTGCTTCACATTTTTCTGCAGCATTTTGAAAAATCAATTGAGACAGTATATACCCAGAAGAACAATATATCCCCTGAATGACTCCCATACGCTTGATTAAAGTTCTTGCTTCATTACATATAGAGATTTATCTAACAGGTTATAATAACATATTAATTGAACAAATGGATCACTGCCTGTGTGGATGTTACCTAAAATAGTATGCTTAATAAAAGTCTCATGTCTCAAAATGGAACTGCAACAGACAAGTTCATGAGCTGACTAATCTAATTGGGAATGCAGGCTGACTTTAGGCATGGTTTATTAGACCAAATTTCTTTCCTTCCTTATTCCCTCCCTCTCTCTCTTCCTCCCTCCCTTCCCACCCCCCTTGCTTCCTTCTTTCCTTTTTTCCTACTTCCCTCCTTCCTTTCTTCTTCTCACCCTTGTGCATATCAGTAACCCCTTATTAAATGTTAGAATATACCTTTCAAGTCTTGGTACTTCCATTAACCACTGAGACATATTTGTGAAATAGTTACGAGGTATGGACGATTACTAAGAGCAGTTTCTAATTTTCACAACTTTGAGACTTAAAGATCAGTTTTTAAAAAGTGGTTCTCTTTTAAGCAATTACAGAATTACACTTGTCAGGCTGTTTTTCATTACAAGGGAAGACTTGCATTATGTTTTTATTGCCTGGAAAAAAACCCAGCCATGTTTTTCATGTTATCATGTAATCTATATTTCTCATTCAGCAGAAAGGAAGCAGAAATTTGATAAGTTTTACATAAGATATCAAATATTCCTATGGTTCATGGGTCAACAAACTGAACTACGCCAATCTCCCTCATATGCTACAGTCCGCATTAGCAGTAATTCTTAGTTTAGCAACCTAAGAAGAATATTGTAACAGAATCAAGGTCTGAAGGCATCAGAAGGTATTTTTAGACCTCAGTGGGGTCACGATCTGTTCTTTTTAGGTGTGGATTTCATATATTAAAATTCAGTGACTAGTTTTCCCAACTTCATAAAGGCCTTCAGGAAAAATGCATGAGGAAAAATTCTGTGGGGTCCCAAGGGATATGTTTGAATTTTATTTCCAGTGTTGTTTTCAGTAGTTATTCAACTTGTTTACTGTTATGCCCTAGATATACCTAGGCAGCCAGTTGTAAAAGGCTTCTGTGATTTGGCAGTATAAGAGCCCATAAAGGAATGGACACTGAGCTATTTCCAATTAGCACAAATGCCAGGTTAGATATCAGTCAAGTGCGGCGACAGATAACATTCCTTGCATGTGTAAGGAATTTTTGTTAAACAAGACTTCCTGCCAGGTTGATTTAATTTAAACATACTAAATAAAGAAAACTTCCAGAGACTTTGTAAATAGATTTCTTAGAAGGCTATAAAACTGGCTTGGCTCTCAGTTAAGTCTTTTTAAAAATCTTAATTATACTCTCTCAGCATTTTCATACTAACATCCAGAGCAGTCTCTTTGTACTTTGACCAAAGATTGTTTTAAAATGTAATGAAGTAGAATCACGCTTTCATTTGCACCTGCAAAGGCACTTACAAAATTAGGGAGATTTTTTTAAATGCACTAGTAAATCCACAAGAGATTTTCATTCTAATTTTGATTCATCCTAAATAATTTTAGGTAATTGTCACAACTATTTCATATCACTTGTGATTTATAAATCATAAATGCTTTCTCAGGTTGTGATTGTATGATGACATAGTGTTCCAAAATGAGTCAAGTATTTAAAGCTTGTATTTTAATCACATAGGAGCAAAAAGTGACTACTATCAGTTCTTAATTTTGCAGCATGTGCAATTTATTTATTTTTAAAGATTTTAGTAATTCGTTTGACAGACAGAGAGCACAAGAAGGTAGAGCGGCAAGCAGAGGGAGAGGGAGAAGCAAGCTTCCTGCTGAGCAGGGAGCCGGACATGGGGCTCGATCCTAGGACCCTGGGATCATGACCTGAGCCAAAGGCAGATGCTTAACTGGCTGAGCCACCCAGGTGCCCCATCAGCATGTGCAATTTATTTGACTCCTGCTCAGTAGTGGATGGGGTTAGGTCATGAGAGGTGAAAGTTCCACTCATTATTCATTTTCTATGACCAAAATTTACCAAATATTCACCACTAACTCCTTGGTTACTTTTTTATAGATAAGGAATATAAGGCATGGAGATGTTGAATAACTTTTCCAAGCCCACATAACATGTCAGTAACAAATCAGAATAGTCTTTCTGGAAAGTTCAGGATGTGACTTAACCTCCCAAATGATCTTAAAATACTAATGCAGTGACTGAACATAGCAATGAATTGTAGCTGATGCCATAGAGCGGAAGCTTATTGTATTTAACACTTTTCCTAAGAGGAAAAAAAAAGGGCAAAGTATATAAATAGAATAAGAAATATGAAATAACCAATTAGCATATAAAAATATGTACTCTCGGGCACTTGGGTGGCTCAGTCAGTCAAGTGTCTGCCTTTTGCTCAGGTCATGATCCCAGGGTCCTGGGATCAAGTCCTGCATGGGGCTCCCTGCTCAGCAGGGAGTCTGCTTCTCCCTCTCCCTCTGCCTCTCCCCCTGTTTGTGCTCTCTCTGTGTGTCAAATAAATACATAAAATCTTTTAAAAAAAATATGTTCTCTCACTAAGAATTAAAAAAAAAGTAGGCATACATGGGGTACCTGGGTGGCTCAGTCAGTTGGGCTTTTGGCTCTTGGCTTTGGCTCCCATTGTGATCTCAGGGTCCTGGGATCCAGCCCCACCTCAGGCTCCGTGCTCAGCTGGGGAGTCCGCTTGGGATTCCCTCTCTCCCTCTCCCCCTGCTCTCTCTATCTCTCTAAAATAAACAAATCAATCTTAAAAAAAAAAAAGTAGGTTTACATAGAACAAAGACTGGAAGAATACATACCACTTTTAATAGTAATTACTTTTGGGAATCAGGATTGTGGAAGACAAACCTCTTACTTTTAAATTTAAATATTTTTGTATTGTTTACATTTGTTATAATCAAAAAGCATGATAGTCAACAAATATTTATTGAACTTCTACAGTGTACCAGCACTGTATTTGGACTACACCAGTGAACAAAACAAAACTTCTTGTTGCTAAGAAGCTTCCATTCAGCTTCTATTATATTGGAGTTAAAAAAACAGCTGAGATACCTTTAATGTGAGTTTAATGTAAACTGTGGCAGAAAAAATTAACAGAGGGAACTGCTTTCTCAAGCAATGTAAGTTACTTCAAGGTAGATATGTTTGTTTTCAATGACTAGGGGAAGAAAGCCCCATGAGGAGGTGGAAAATGGACAAAACAAACACATTAAAAACAGGATTTAGTGATAATATCATAATAGGTAAACTGTCTTTATCTCCAATACTAGCTATGTTCCATGATTTCAAAACGTTATCTAAAGGATGAATCAGAAAACTTAAAAGTAAACGAAGAAGTGGAGTTAGAGTTTATACTTATAATAGAATATGGTTTCTGGAGCACATTTAAGAAATTTGCATGTTTTTGTAACTTGGGTGTCAGGTGACATGGGAGGAGGAGATCTATGAAGGAAATGAGAGTATAACAAAATACAATGTGAAATGCAACTTTGAATCTTAGTCCACCTGGTTCAGCTAATTTGCTGCACAAGGTAATTGTACATACTCCAGAGCAGGAGCATTTACTGCATTGCAGCTGAATAAACCGAGGGGCCAACAGATTGCTTAATTAAAAATTGATTCCCTCTTACAAAAGCCAATTCATATTTCTTATTTAATATTATTTCTATTTTAATATTTTGCATTATCAAAAAGTGGCTTACACTGTTCCACACTTAGAAGGCTCTATTTTTTATTTATGATCACATACATATTTCTCAAATGCCTTTCAGATGGATACATGATATGTATCCATATGTGTTCAGATATATATATGTGAATTGTGGATGCAATTAGGTTTGATTTTTAAATGTTCTTAAGTGTATATTTGAAGATTTTCTCTGCTGCATGATATATGTTATCTGAGTTTGATTTTAAATACTATCAGAAAGTTTTCAAAATGCTATGTATACCACATACTTTGTAAATCATACCGAAGAAAACACTAATTTCTGAGTACTCATCCATAACAATCATAGCTATATTCCTATTAAATACAATAAATTATGCTATAGAGACTATTCCACATATGATGGTGAGTTTTGTATCATACACTCATTAAACTTTCATTTTGTTCATCTTGGATTATGAAAAATACATTTTTATTATATATAATACATACTCTGAATCTATTAATGTTTATATGTTAAAATATATTATATAGACCTATATATTACATGTTTTTTATATATTGTATATATGTTTTTTCTTAATTTATTTAACTAGCAAATAAGAGGCAAAATAATATCAGTGGACAATGATTTCTTAATATTAGAAGAAAGAATGAATATTTTTGGTATACTTAATATTATTTTTCAAGTGTTAATACTTACCAGTTAAGCATTCCACATTTTAAAATCACATTTTCCTAGGAGTGAGGTGAATTATATATTATGAAGTGAATCAAAATACTCTTGATTCTTTTACACATGATTCTTTTAAAAGTTTCTTGGTAAAATCAAATAGTCATCCAAGAACTGATAGGCATATTTTTTGGAATTGTCTATGATATTTTATTGTTAAGTTCTACTTTTGGTTTTACCTTCTCAAACCAGAAGTTCTATTTTATGGAATATGAACTAAACTGATCCTGAAAATCTTGAATTCATGCCTAAAACTCTGAATTTATGAAATACAAGTTAATTGGAGCAGGTTGGAATGATTAATTTTGCTGTGGTGTTAGGAATCAGAAAGAGTAGGTTTTCATTTTCTTTCAAATTCTGATTTAATTTAATGTCAATGATAATACCCACAAAATATTTACATGTTGTTTTAGAAGCCATCAATAAAGGTTAGGGGAAAGAAAAAAATAAATACCTAACCATTGTTGAAGACCTAAATTTGCCAGGAATTGATACAAATGTTTTTTCTTCAATCTCTACAACAGTGTTAAGAGATCGGGAATGTTATTTTCAACAGTTTAAATTTGAAGGACAGTAACTTTCTCAATGTCACACAATTATTAAGTGGCTGTGTGGTTGAACCCAGGATTGGTGACTTCAGAAACTCAGCCCTTCATGACTATACCCTGATGCCTATCTGACTGGTCTTAATTTCCTTTTGTTTCCTGGTTCACTGTTAACTTCCTTTTTATCCTACTTCTTTTTCTTCCCCCACCCCCTCTTTCTTTCCTTTTCCAATATGAATGTAAAACCACAAGAGAACAAGTACAGCTTCATTGTATTGGGAAAAATACAATATGAATATCCGAGACATTTTACCTTATTTGTTTTCAAATTCTTTAGGGTAAAGCTCAAAAGCAGCAGAGTCCTAAAGGATTTTATCAGTGAGGGACTGGTAGGAAATTGAAGACATACTTGAATTGGATCATTCGAGGACAGTTTTAAAAAGAAACTATTTTAAAAGTGCCCTCAGGATGTAGGGAAATTACCATATGAGATAGTGCAGTAGGAATTGGGCTGACTTGCCACTGGTAGGCCTGCAGAGCGAGGGGATTTGTGGCTTCCAGAACCTGGAGACTCGGGAAGCTCTGTGCAGAGGGCCCTCTGACAGGTACTCTAACCTTCAGTCAATGGATGCAAACAGATGTGAGATGGTGGAACCAGTTCCCCATGGCTATTGCCATCCTACCATCTCCTTCTGGGGCTCTCTCTTAGTGGCAACCACTCAAAGCTAGAAGGCAAAAAAGCCTGCAGAGGCAGCCTCTGCCGGTCAGCCTCCCAGCTCACAGAGCAGGCTGAAGGAGAATGGAGAGAGGGCCTAGTGAGGCAAACAGAAGATAATCCAGCACAAGGTCTAAATTGTGATAAAAAGAGGCAGTGCAACGTCTGTAGCTAGGGGTGATTCCTTGTCTATCAAAAGCTTTCGTTTTTGCTAATATCAGAAATAGCTCTCCCTGATTAATTCCTATCAAAATGCATGTAATTTCTTTGTACAAATTGCAATGACATTAAATATTTTATCTACGCCTGATTAATTTATTGTTTTTCATGCATATCATTGTTCCTAAGTTTTTGCAATGTGTATATTTCACGTATGCTACTGCTGAGTCATAGAAAGGAGCAGGGCTGGGGCCTCCTGGGTCAGATGGCTTGGCCCTGGACAATGTTGAGAATGCTATGGTCCCCAGATACTAGCCACAGGTAGCCTGTACGGCACAATGCTTAAGAATAAAGGCTCTGAGGGGAGCCCAGGTGGCTCAGTCGGTTAAGCAGCTGACTCTTGGTTTCAGCTCAGGTCATGATCTTGGGGTTGTGAGATCGAGCCCCGCATCAGGCTTTGCACTGAGCATGGAGCCCGCTTGAGATTCTCTCTTTCTGCCCCTCCCCCTGCTTGCTCTCTCTCTTTGTCTCTCTCTTTCTCTAAAATAAATCTCATTCTCCCCCTGCCTCTACCCCTCCCCCCCTCTTTCTCTCACTCTCTCTCTCTCAAAATAAATAAATAAAATCCTAAAAAAAACCCCAAAACTAAAAAACAGAATAAGGGCTCTGGGGGCGCCTGGGTGGCAGTCAGTCAGGTGTCCAACTCTTGGTTTCAGCTTAGGTTGTGATCTCAGGGTCATGAGATCAGGCCCCGTGGTGGGCTCCATGCTCAGTGCAGAGTCTGTTTGAGACTCTCTCTCCCTCTCCTTCTGCCCTGCCCCCGCCCCCACTCGCTCGCACTCTCTCTTTCTCTCAAATGAATAAATAAATCTTAAAAAAAAAAAAAAAAGACTAAGTCTCTGAAGCCAGATTCTGCTACCTGCTAGCTGTATGGTGTTGGGAAAAATTATTTCTCCCTACGCTACCTATTCATAAAATGGGGAGTAATGATACCATCAACCTCAAAAGGTCATTCCAAAGTTTGATGAATTAACATGTGCAAAATGACTACAACAATGCCTGACACATTGTAAGCACTAAACAAATGGTAGCTTTATGGTCTCAAAAACGAATGTTTCTGGTCTGACACAAATGACATGATTAAAAGACTATGCATAAGAGTAAAGATAGATTAGTATACATTACAATTCTAAAAGGAACTCAAAGTGACTTCAAGACCACATAAAGAAACATCAGGGCAGAAACCGTATCTAAATGGCCAATTTGCTGCAAAAACATGAGCCCAGAAACCAGTTTTGCAGTATGGGGTCTCATATCAAATCTGCTTTATGTTTAGGTTGACTATCATAGTTCCCTTATTCCACAATACTTTACCAAGTATTTTTGAGTCATCCAAGTGACCACAGGTCAAATTGTTTTCCCTCTGGCTCCTCCTCACTGATCCCATATCTCAAATGTCTTGAACGAGCCACTTTCCCTCTCTATGTCTCCAGCTCTGATCTGGTTTCATTTAATGCCACTTTATTTTCCTTGCTCCTGGGGACAATGGTTTTTTTTTTCACCATTTCTGCTCCCACAGTTCTCTTCTTAACTTTGTCTAGTTCACGCTTAGGGCCCCAGGTTATTCTCTCCAGAAACCTATAGCTTTATCGACTTTATTCCTGTCAAACAATTTCTACCTCATATAAAGTGATTGCTTTTGAGTAGTCATTTATGTATATGTCCTTAACTTTTGTAGCTCCAAAAAGTGAAAGCACAGAAAGCATGTTATCATAGGTAAATGAAAAAGTATTATTAGTAATCTAACAAGCTCAAGGTTTTCTAAATTGTAGGCCATAACCCATTATAGGTCATAAGCTAAGTTTAGTTGGCAGACTCTAGAATTGTTTTAATTAAGCAAAATATAATATAGGATGGGATAAAAAATAGAAAGCAGCCATAAAATAAGACTATGCATTGTTTCATGTAACTTTGTTTTAGTTATTTATGTGTGTATGTGCTTGGTCACCACATAAGGTCACCACGTAAAATGTATTTCTTACTCTGGCTCAAGATATAAAAACTTTGAAAGCCACTCCACTATATCTCATTTACTTGTTTGTTGCTTTAAAAATGCTCTTAGTCCTTTCTATGAGAACATTTTTATGTTTTCAATTAGATTGTAAGCTGTTTGAGGGAAAGGACTCATTTCGTTTACCTTTTGTATAACAGCTCCACCATTCAGTTGACCAACATTACTGAAAGCCTTAACACATACAATATAATAAGGATTTAATAAACATTGGCCATTTTGACATTTATATAACTAAAGAAAAATGAAGGGAGTGCTAGCTGAAAATAAATATATAAATGAAATATCCAATTATAACAGATCTCCAGTTTATCTTATTTGCTTAATACCATTAAATTAAATGATAAAATTCTCTCAATATTATACTCCAGACCAGGCATTTTGCTAGGTGTTTAAGGGAGAGATGTGATTAATATAGGTCTGCTCGGAAAGAGTTCATGATCTATAAGAGATATGTGTTTTGATGAAAGAGAACTGAATTGTAAGTATTAAGTATTTGGTGTCTTCCTCTCACAACATTCTATTAGAGTGGGTATCATATTCCCACTTTAAAGAAGTGGAAACATGTTTAGAGATGTTAAGGTATTATTGGGATTTTAATCCCTCTAAATTCAAACTCATGACTTTATACCTTATCCACTGTATTAGGCCTGAAATTTTTATGTGACTTACTTTGCCAAATCCCAGAATGTGGAGGGGTGTAGAACTGTAACATTCAGATTAATTAACTAATCAATAAATTTTTGAGGGCCTACTATATGCTCATGTTCTAGAAAGAAGATAAACATGTGAAAACTTAGCATAGAAATTAACTACCTAATGTAAGGAATCCCACAAGATGGACAAAATCGACTGCCAGAGGGATAGACTTCATAAGAACCACTACAAAAGTGAAATTGTAGAAAATTGTTATCAAAGTCAAATAAGTCAAGTTAGGTCTGGTTATATACAGCATTGCAAAGCATTTCAAAGAAGGCATAGCTGGGCGCCTGGGTGGCTCAGTTGGTTAAGCGACTGCCTTCGGCTCAGGTCATGATCCTGGAGTCCCTGGATCGAGTCCCGCATCGGGCTCCCTGCTCGGCAGGGAGCCTGCTTCTCCCTCTGACCCTCCCCCCTCTCATGTGCTCTCTGTCTCTCTCATTCTCTCTGTCTCAAATAAATAAATAAAATCTTTAAAAAAAAAAAAAAAAGAAGGCATAGCTCCTATATCACAAAATTGGAATAACCCTACAAACCACCGCTTGTATGCCTCCCCCAAACCCATTCACTCTAAAATGTGTAAATCTGGACCAAAATGGCTGAGAATACCAGTGTCAAGTAATTATGGTTTAAAGTAGTAGTTTCCCCCATAATTTTACAAAACTCACAGTTTCCTCTGTGGCAAACTTACAATGAAGTCTAAAATGGAGAAGAGATAAAAGCCGAGCTAATCATGTAGCAACGAATGGTCACGCAGAGCAACACCGTTCCCTCCCAAAGTGTCCAAGTGTTACCTGATTAGAAATAACTCAATCAGGCGGAGTTTCCTAGTTTTCTTCATTACTTACTGGCATTGGTGCCAACCCTCAGGGGACAAGAGGAAGTTGGAGGAGCATACATTTAAAGAGCCTTTAGGAGTTTATAAAATACATTACTACATATCATTTTCTCAAAACAATCCTGTATGATAGATTCTGGCAGAGATTTTAGATACTTTGGTCAAGATTGTGACTTTTTTTTTTAATTGGTTTTTCCTTCAGGGGTATTCATACAAGTGGTTTTATAAATATGTTCTTAAAATAATGTTGAAATCGAGAAAATATTTTTGAAATACAGGATTCCTTGGTAATACCAAAAATCCTTTTCATTTTATCTCAGAATAATAATGTATTGGTGATTAGTGATGGTAAAATTAGTCTAAACTTTTTCATTGTCTTATTCAATATGCTTTGAGACTTCCTGAATAACTGAACATTTTACATTCTTGGTTCTCTTGATTTTAAATTGCCAAGCAAGAAAGGTTTATTTTTTTAAAGATTTTATTTATTTATTTTTGACAAAGAGATTGACAGCGAGAGAGGGATCACAAGCAGGGGGAGTGGGAGAGAGAGAAGGAGGCTTCCCGCTGAAGAGGGAGCCCGACGTGGGGCTCGATCCCAGGACCCTGAGATCATGACCTGAGGTGAAGGTAGACACTTAACTGACTGAGCCACCCAAGCGACCCACAATAAAGGTTTAAATTATGTCAGCTTTATATATTCATACCTTTTTTGAAATATACCTAAGCTCCATATACATTGATTCACGGGATTAGAATCCTGATTATACCTTAATATGTTTCTCATTCTTTAAAGTGGGGATAAAGTTGCTCACCTAAGGATAATCTATTGTAAAAATTACCTGTCAGATGTCAAGTTTGTGAAGGTTTATGGATGTGTCTTTAAGTATTTTCATTATAAAGCTTAACCTTGAATGACATGGGTTTGAATTGCACAGGTCCACTTACATGCAGATCTTTTTCAACACATACAGCATAGCACTATAAGTCTATTTTCTCTTTCTAATGATTTTCTAAATAAAATTTTATTTTCTCTGGCTTACTTTATTGTAAGAATATAGTATGAAATACATATACAAAATATGTGTTAACTGACTGTTTATGTTATCAGTAGGCTTCTGGTCAACAGCAGGCTGTTTGTAGTTAAGTTTTGGAAAGTCAAAACATTATCTGTGGACATTATATTTTCCATTATATTTTCCAATGTACAAGGGGGTCGGCACCCCTATCTCCCTTCTTTATTGAAGGGTCAACTGTAATTTCCATATATTCCAATTACAGATGTATTGTGTAATTTCTTACTGTAAGATCTCAGCTTAAACCTCACTTCCTCTGGGAAATAATGCATTGCCTCTTCCCATGATTATGTTATGATACCCTGCCCTGGGGTCTAATAGAATCCAGTCCTTTTCCCATCTGTAACCTGTCTCATTTTATTGTAATTCCTTGTTCATTCACCTTCTTGCCTGATAAACTGAAAGTTCTTAGGGAACAAGGACTCTGTTTCTTACCATTATATTCTATGTGTACCTAGCATGACATACAACAGAGTAAAAGTCTAATAAATACTTGCAAGGTGAATGAAAAATCGAAGTTGGAGCTCTTTCTCCTTTTCATAAAACTTTCATTATTGAAGATTATTATTTTTAAAAATAATTTTATTAGTAATGCAATCCCCTAAGATTTTGATCACTTTAATCTTCCTCTAACCCATTAATATGAACATTTTTGCATGGAAAATGCAATCATAATAACAAAATAATATTAAAATGCCTTCACAACATAGTTGCCTAGAAAACTGGTGTCTTTGAATGAGGAGTCATTAAGATGAAATTCAGAGTTATCACACTTGTTGAGTTGCTATGAGTTAATTACATATTATTCTCTAAAAGTGTTGTCTTACCAAGGACATCCTTTTCCCCTAAGAAGATAATACTTAGTAGAGAGGAAAAAAATGTTTCTATTTTCTAGCCTGGGAGAAAAAGAATTTATAAAGCAAGATCACAAAAAGAAATAAATATATAAGCAACTTTCAGAAAACAAAACTGTAATAAAACATCAAGACTGCATTGGTGCTTTAACAATTTTTTTTAAGTTCTCAAGCCATTTCTTAGGTGAATTGTGTAAATTTTGGTTTTTCTCATGATGAATACCAAGCCTATCTTAGTTTAAAAATACAATATGACCTATGAATAAGAGTATGATAGTTTCTATTTTGATATTAAAGCTATGTACAATGTAATTAGTAAACTGGAGAATTCAAAGGAAATTGGGGATCAAGAATTATCTCCTTTTTTCCCTCTTTTCTCCCACTGTTTACTCCCTGGGGAGGGGAGGGATAATTCATATAATATAAAAAATTTTACTCAACATATACCCATCAAAAGAAAATGAGAGTCAAGTAAATTAACTGTATATATATATATTTGGCACCTAACAAATGCTTACTATGTTGTATATATCCCAGAAGTGTTTAATTGATGGATGAAAGAAAAACAGATTTTATAAGAATTAGTTTATTTATTTTTATTTTTTTTTATTTGAGAGAGCGAGAATGAGAGAGAGTACATGAGAAGGGAGAGGGTCAGAGGGAGAAGCAGGCTCCTCGCTGAGCAGGGAGCCCGATGCGGGACTCGATCCCGGGACTCCAGGATCATGACCTGAGCCAAAGGCAGTCGCTTAACCAACTGAGCCACCCAGGCGCCCAGAATTAGTTATTCTTAAGATCACATTAGAATTTTCAAAAATTCTACCTTAGTCTCCATACAAATGTGGATTTGCTTATATTTTTTATGTAAACTAATACATCTAATAATACTTGGCAGAGGAAAAAAGTTATTTATGGTCAAGAACCTAGCTTTATTTAGTGGACTGAATCCAATACAACTTCTACAACCCCTGCTTTTATGGTTTCTTAAAAGCAGTGTGTCATTAGAAGAATTACTGCAACTCCTTTTTCTTAAATCATTAACTTATTCACAGAGAGCAGAATGAAAAACTCACAAAAGAAAAACAAACAAACAAAATAGCTAAACCAGGTCAAAGGATTCATCAAATCTAGGACAACCAAAAATTTTTTTGTCTACCCTCAATTAGAGATGTCTTCTTTCCCATTTTGCCTAACTGAATATACCCGATTTAATGTTCTTTATATAGAAGTATCTTCCTCTCAACATCACCAAGTATAGATTTAAAGCAAAACAATTTTAATCAAATTCACATACAGATTATGTGGGCTCCAGCCAATTCCTCTTATCATAATTGACCAGAACTGTGGTACTGCCGTGCTTTATAGAGTTTTAGAATAATTTTCTTTGATGCACATTTCATATTATTATGAATGATATGGCCTGTTTAAAAATATGTCTTATAAAATTGCTGCCCTCTCCTGTCTTATTAACTCTTGAGAGTACTAAACAGTAAAAATTTTGGAAGTTATTTATTTCCACCTTTTTGGTTTTGAAATTTCCTTTATATCGGAAATCAAAGAAAACACTATTAAATTTCAGCTGTTTCAAAGTAGTTTTACTTATCCCAAATATATATATATTTAAATAGATATATTTTAATAGATAATTTATATGTATATTTTAAGTAAGCTCTAGACCCAGTATGGGGCTTGAATTTATGACCCTGAGATCAAGAGTCACATGCTCTACTGACTGAGCCAGCCAGGCACCCCTCCAAATATATTTTGAAAGTGTTATGAAGTATGTGTTATCTGCAGTTATGTCTCATAGAAATGGCATAGTCAAAATTAGCCAAAGACGTTAAGTCCGAAAGACAAGGAATTGTATAGTAAAACTGGAAATGCCTATCATTTTTTTAGTTTGTAAATCATCTTTAAAACATTTTTATATATATCATATAGTCATAAAAACATATAAAAAGCAGACCATCTAGAGAATAAAATAATATCAGAATGAACACCCATAAACCTAGTAGCCTAATAAATAAAACATTACTGGTATCTTAGAAACTTTTTTTATGTCAGTCTCAGATTGAAAAATCTTTCCTTCGGGATGCCTGGGTGGCTCAGTACATTGTCTGAGTCTTGATCTTAGTTTAGGTCTTGATCTCAGCTTAGGTCTTGATCTCAGGGTCATGAGTTCAAGCCCCACCTTGGGCTCCATGCTAGGCACGGAGCCTACTTAAAAAAAAAATCTTCCTTCTCTGATCTCAAGAGGTTAGCTGCTATCCTGATTTCTCTGTTAACCAGTCCTTGACTTTTCTTTATAATTTATGTCACCTATCCCTAAGCAATTACCTGTTTATTGTTTAATTTTAAAAACCTAATTAACAAACCCATATCTAGATGTATATAGAAAGGGCTATATTGCTACTGTCCACATACCTTCCAAGGAGAAGAGAAACTGAACAGAGTTTGTATGTTATAGTCTTATTTCAGCTTCCCTGAGAATTTAAATTTAAATGAGCCCCTTTTTAAGAATTCAGTGAGCAAGGCCATAAGTGAACAGACAGAGCATCAGTCAAGACAGTAATGTGGGTCAACTTGAAAGAAACAGAGACAATGAAAGGAGGACAAACTTACACAGGATCATTACTCAATAACATCATTAATATACCCAAAATGTAACAGGAATGTATATATATACCTATGTGTGTGTATATGCGTATGTATTTCTCTGAAGTATATAAATTACATATATAAAAACCACATACATGCATAAACTGCATACATGCAATGGACTGAATGGTTATGTTCCTCTAAATACCTATGTTGAAATCCTAACCCTCAAGGTAATGGTTTTAGGAATTGGGACCTTTGGGAAGCGATTAGTTCCTGAGGGTGGAGTCTCCATGAATGGGATTAGTGCCCTTATAACAGAGGGCCCAGTAAGATCCTATGCCCCTTCTACCATGTGAGATTATAGTGAAAAGATAACTATCTATGAGGAAATGGGCTCTCACCAGATACCAAAATTGCCAGCACCAGGATCTTGGACTCCCTACCCTCCAGAACTAGGAGAAATAAATTTCTGTTGTTATAAACCACCCAATCTGTGATATTTTGTTATAGTGGTCCAAATGACCTAAGACAATTATAGATTTATTTATTTTAGAAAATTAGAAAGAGCCCCTGGATATTAAAAATATGATAGCAAAATGGGCGCCTGGGTGTCTCAGTAGGCTGAGCGTCTGACTCTTGATTTCGGCTCAGGTCATGATCTCAGGGTCATGAGATCAAGCCCAGCATCAGGCTCTGTGCTCTCTCTCTCAAATAAATAAATAAATCTTTTTAAAAAAATACTGATTCTAACAGTGTAATCAGTGCTTCTGGAGTTTAATAATAATAACTAGGCACTCATTATATGCCAGACACTGTACTCAGCACCTTTACATATATTGCTTCACTTAATTTTCTCATTAGTCCTTAGGAGTGGCCATTAGTATTCCTCATTTCACAGAAGACAAAACCAAAGCTTAGAGGTGTTAACTAACTTGCTAGAGATCATATAACAAAAACTCAGGTCAGAATTCAAATTCAGTCTTTCTAACTCTAAAGTTCATATACTGAACTGTTACATTATAACATCTTGTACCATTAACAAGCTAATTAAGGTGGAATGGGCACAAGGGTTAGATAAGGGTTTCCTCAAAGAATGGTGGAGGAAGTCAGCTTAAGAGTGGCCAAATGGGGCACCCGGCTGGCTCAGTTAGTAGAGTGGGCAGCTCTTGACCTCAGGTTTGTGGGTTTGAGCCTCATGTTGGGTGTAGAGATTACTTAAAAATAAATTCTTAAAAAAAAAAAAAGGGGGCGCCTGGGTGGCTCAGTCGGTTAAGTGGCTGCCTTTGGTTCAGGTCATGATCCCAGGGTCCTGGGATCGAGTCCCACATCGGGCTCCCTGCTCAGTGGGGAGCCTGCTTCTCCCTCTCCCTCTGCCTGCCTCTCTGCCTACTTATGCTCTCTATCTCTCTGTCAAATAAATAAATTAAAAAAAAAAAATCTAAAAAAAAAAAAAAAAAGAATGGACAAATGATGTGATAATGTGGGCCAGGAACAGAAATCTGAATTTGAGAACCAAATCATGTCTATTGACCTTCTGAACATGCTTCCCCTTTTCTTAGTCACCACTGGTGTTACCAGACATCAAACTTTTCAGTCCTGGATTCTTAGTAGAGCACACAGGATACCCTTTCTTTCTTTTGAAAAATTATATTTTTCAAAAACTAATGATGTAATGTATGGTGATTAACATAACAATAAAAAATTTAAAAAAAATATTTTTCAAACATAAATTGTCTCTTTCCCAGAGACAACCACTTTTAACTTTTAGCTTATTATTTTGCTATCTTCTACATCTCTAAATAATATGTAGGCATTATCTACTGACTTCCCACTGTGGAAGAGGAGGCCTCAGCTCTCTCCTTTTCCCGCCTCTACTACACATGCACACTTTCTATTGTTCTGTTGTTCTTCCTCTTATTTAGTCTTATTGGAATTTAGGTTGGATTATTATATTATATTATATTATATTATATTATATTATATATTATACTTATATAATATATATTCAGAGCTGAGCCATAAGATAAATAAGGGTTACTTTTCTGGGATGACTTTATATTTTTCCTAGAGTTTTAATATTTTTTTACCTTGCTTAATGTTTTAATTACTTATCAACAATTAAATCCCAAACTCTTCACTAGTTGTCTAAACATCATTTCAAGGGGTGCCTGGGTGGCTCAGTTCATTAAGCATCTGCCTTGGGCTTAGGTCATGATCCTGGGGTCCTGGGATCAAGCTCCATGTCTGGCTCCCTGTTCAGCAGGGGAGTCTGCATCTCCCTCTCCCTCTGCCCCTCCTCCCACCCCCACTCGTGCTCTCTCTCTCTCTCTCTCTCAAATAAATAAATAAAATCTTAAAAAAAAAAAAGACCCTGAGATCATGACCTGAGCCAAAACCAAGAGTTGGTCACTCAACTGACTGCGCCACCCAAGCACCCCTAGAATCAGTATTTTAATTTAAGCATGAGATTAATTTATGTGAAATCACTATGGACTCTTTGTGCTTTCTAAAATTGATTCATTGGGGTGCCTGGTTGGCTCAGTCATTAAGCGTCTGCCTTTGGCTCAGGTCATGATCCCACGGTTTGGGGATCGAGCCCCGCCTTGGGCTCCCTGCTCTGTGGGAAGCCTGCTTCACCCTCTCCCACTCCCCCTGCTTGTGTTCCCTCTCTCACTGTGTCTCTCTGTCAAATAAATAAAATCTTTAAAAAAAAATTAAAAAAAAAAATAAAACTGATTCATTATCAGATCATGGAATCAATTCAGTGGATCATTATCAACTTTTAAAAACAAAAACAAAGTAGTCATTAATAAACCAGAGTACTAAATGTAGTGATCCGAAGGGGCATGTGCACCCCAATGTTTATAGCAGCAATGTCCACAATAGCCAAACTATGGAAAGAGCCCAGATGTCCAACGACAGATGAATGGATAAAGAAGATGTGGTATATATATACAATGGAATATTATGCAGCCATCAAAAAACTGAAATCTTGCCATTTGCAACGACATAGATGGAACTAGAGGGTATTATGCTAAGCGAAATAAGTCAATCAGAGAAAGACAATTATCATATGATCTCACTGATATGTGGAATTTGAGAAACAAGGCAGAGGATCATAGGGGAAGAGAGGAAAAAATGAAACAAGATGAAACCAGAGAAGGAGACAAACCATAAGAGACTCTTAATCTTAGGAAACAAACTGAGGGTTGCTAGAGTGGAGGGGGTGGGAGGGATGGGGTGGCTGGGTGATGGACACTGGGGAGGGTATGTGCTATGGTGAGCGCTGTGAATTGTGTAAGACTGATGAATCACAGACCTTACCCCTGAAACAAATAATACATTATATGTTAAGTAAAAAAAAGAAAATTAATTAGGAGCAGTTGAACTAGACCATAAAAATGAAAACTGCTCCATCAATGGCTAAGGCGTCATAATGCTAACCTAGGGACACCATTCTGACCAGGCCCACCCCTAATGCTGGTGGGGCCCAGGGTGAGAAAAGAAATGAAGGCCTATGAATCCCATGTAGAAACATTTTGAAGTAATAAACCAAGTGGACAGACTGTTAAAAAATAAAAAATAAAAAACAAAATAAAACAAAACAAAAAACCCAGAGTACTTTGTACTAATAATGGTTTATTTAAGTATTTGAGAAATATTGGCCTAAGTGTTGATGGGAGTGAAGCATGCTATCTGAAGGTGGCGGTGGTTCTCTCCTTTAAGTAAAATCATAGTCACAGAAAAATAGGTTAAAGATGTTATGAATAATTGTGTTTTTCAAAGTTTTTGCTGCAATAGTTAAGTTATAATAAAATCTAAATCAAGTCCAATAAAATAACTCCTACTTTTCAAAACTACCAAAGTCCAAAAATGTGCTTTTTGGAGTCCATTGCATCCTAGCTCATCTTGCATGTGTAAGAATAAAATTCTGAAGTCTTATAAATAAATTTAGTTTATACAAGTGTCTTTGACAAAATTTCATATTTTAAAAGAAGAAGGTATATATTTATCATTCAGACCTCGGTTTCTAGATCCAATTCCATGATAAAAGTAATCAGGGCTCTCCAGAGAAATGGCTATTTCCATAACAGAGGGTGGAAAAGTATAAAATGAACTTAGAACGTATTGTCGTGCAAGAAAGTACATATTGCTTAAATAGTGATGAGCCATCTTAAAAGAACTTGCTAGCCAATTTGAAGAGATTCCTGCTGGCCAAATCTTTGACAAATTGTGAATAAAAAGAAATACTTAGAAAAATATTGGGCTGAGGTAGGCAAAATACAAAATGAACCTCGATCATCTTATAGTAACAGAAAACAAGTAAATACACACAAAAAAATGAAACAATGGGAGTTTATCAAAAGACTCCTATGCCTTTTGTTCAATGGCCAAAGCTGGAACAATTTAAACAAAATAAATAAAGTAGTATTGGATTATATCCAAAGTATAAAATAAATTACCATGATTCCATACTTATATAATTAAATGATTGAATAAATAAATGAGAGTGAAGGGACAAATTTCCCTTACTGAAGGATTTCAAAAAACATATGAAGATACTCTTTCCTCCTAGAAATGAAGCTTAATCCCACTTTCCCCTCTCCATTCCCCAAATCCCTTGCCTTGAGTGTGGTTTGGATTTTTTTTTTTTTTTTTTTTTTTTTTTAGAGAGAGTGAGAGAGAGTGTGCATGCATGCACACATGTGGGGGTGGGGTTGGGGCAGTGGGCAGAGGGAGAGGGAGAGAGAGAATCTTAAGCTGGGCATGGAGCACAATGCAGTGCTCGATCTCACCACCCTGAGATTGTGACATCACAATCTCAGCAGAAATCAAGAGTTGGACTCTTAATCAACTGAGCCACCCAGGCACCCCAGTTTGGATTTATTGACTTCCAAAGAATACAGTATAGATAAGGAAAAATTGCAGTGGAAAAATCTGGAAGACGCTAGCTTACCCAAGTGATCGAGGCTATCATTAGTAACAAGTCATGTTGTTGACATTTTATCTCTGATATGATGTGATGAAGACACTTCACCTCTATGGTATTCTTCTTCCAAATTCATAACTCCAGTCTAATCATGAGAAAACCATCAGATAAAAACAAATTGAGGGACATTGTAAGAAATACCTGTCTCAAAACCATCAAGGTCATGAAAAACAAAGAAAGACTAAGAAACTGGCACAGACCAGAGGAGACAAGGAGACATGACAACTATATGCAATCTGGTATCCAGAATTGGATCCTAGAACAGTGAAAAAGTATTAGTGGAAAAACTGTTGAAATTTAAGTAAAGTCTGGAGTTTAGTTAATACCAATATTCCAATGTCAGTTTTTTGGTTTTAACAAATCTATGATGATAATGTAAGATTTTAGCATTAGGGGGAACTAGGTGAAGGATATATGGGAACTCTCTGTACTAACTTTGTAATTTATCTGTAAATTTCATATTATTCCAGGGGCACCTGGCTGTCTGTAGAGCATGCAACTCTTGATCTCAGGGTTGTAAGTTCGAGTCCCACATTGGGTGTGGAGCCTACTGTAAAACAAACAAACAAAAAAATCATTCCAAAATAAAATGTTTTTAAAAAGAAGCAAATATAATTTAATAACAAATGTTAACAAAGAATTGAAAGCAAAGAACTCTAGTATAAGGAGGCTCATAATCTTTCATGCAAGTTCTGGAAAATACTCAGAGAAATGTGGAGGTGAGCAAGTTTTTAGAAAGTTGATCACAGCCCCCAGATGATAAATTTGAGGTCACCGGGGCGCCTGGGTGGCTCAGTCATTAAGCATCTGCCTTCAGCTCAGGTCACAATCCCAACGTCCTGGGACCAAGTCCTGGGTCTCCCTGCTCAGCAGGAAGCCTGTTTTTCCCTCTCCCACTCCCCCTGCTTGTGTTCCCTCTCTCGCTGTGTCTCTCTTTCTCTCTGTCAAATAAATAAATAAAATCTTAAAACAACAACAACAAAAA
>NC_058403.1:83701804-83703420 GCF_002201575.2 Neomonachus schauinslandi | reverse complement strand
TCTCTGTCAAATAAATAAATAAAATCTTAAAACAACAACAACAAAAAGAATTGAGATCACCTATTTTCAGACTTTCATATTTAGAGAGTTTGAGAATTTTCCTAAGGTCACTGGCCAGGCAAGTCATGTGAACAGCTATTCTGTAATAGCCTCTGCTCTAAGCTCCACGTTTTGATGAAACCATATACTTTCTTGCATGAACTGTCTGACCTCGTAGAGCTACATCTTTGCTTTATTTTACCTTTAGTGGGTTTCTATTGTTCTCAGTATAAAATTTAAACCCCTGGGGCGCCTGGGTGGCTCAGTCGTTAAGCGTCTGCGGTCAGCTCAGGTCACGATCCCAGGGTCTTGGGATCGAGCCCTGAGTCGGGCTCCCTGCTCAGTGGAAAGCCTGCTTCTCCCTCTCCCACTCCCCCTGCTTGTGTTCCCTCTCTCGCTGTGTCTCTCTCTGTCAAATAAGTAAAATCTTTAAAAATATAAAATAAAATAAAATTTAAACCCCCGGGTGCCTGGGTGGCTCAGTGGGTTAAGCATTTGCCTTGGGCTCAGGTCATGATCCAGGGGTCCTGGGATCGCCCTGCATCAGGCTCCCCGCTCAGTGGGGAGTCTGCCTCTCTCTCTCCCTCTGCCTCTCCTCCTGTTCATGTTCTCTCTCTCTCGATCTCAAATAAATACAATTAAAAAATTTAAACCCCTTAATTGTTTCCAAGGATCTCTAGCCAGGTTCATCTCTTGTCATATCCCCCCCATACTCTACACTCCAGCCATTCTACCCTTCACGAAATATTTTTCCTCTGACTAGAATATTGTGCCCTTTACTACTGTCCCCATTCTACATGGTTAAATCAGGAATCGTCTTTCTCAGGTTTCTGCATAATGGCAATCCTTCAGAGAGGTGAACTGACTACTCTAAGGTAACCACAATAGAATTGGGCCTGCCAAAGAAAGCAGTTCTCCAGCCTTCTGGCCAAATATGCTTGAACAGTTTTCTTTCTCATTAAATTACATTATGAATGGAACTCCAAATTAATGCAGGGGAAGAAAAGCAGCATTCCAATCATACTAACAAATTAAATTTTTTTCAGTTGTCTAAGTGCTTATTCTTACCTATGTGCACAAATAAATTTTACATAGTTATATCATTATGCAGATTGACTTTTATATTTTGCTTTATTTTTTATTCACATATTGTTAAGCATTTGCCATATTATTACATAGATTAGGTGTTTATTTTTATTTTTCCTATCGCATACATTTATTCATATTTAGAACCTACAATATTTGGAGTTCTAGGCAAGATGATGTTGTACAGAAGCAGAAATAAATCTTGGCTCTAGAGGAGTTTTTATCTAGTTTACATTAGTCAGACACTTTGCTTTCTATCTTTTATTAATATTATTTTTATTAAATACTATAGTCTATATTAATAAGATAATATTATCTTGTGTTAGTAAGTTAGACTGAGTATACTCAGTATACTCTCAGTATACTCTCAGTATACTGAAAACAATAGAAACCCACTAAAGGTAAAATAAAGCAAAGATGTAGCTCTACGAGGTCAGACAGTTCATGCAAGAAAGTATATGGTTTCATCAAAACGTGGAGCTTAGAGCAGA